>NC_040020.1:1395648-1502166 GCF_000972845.2 Larimichthys crocea
CTTCTTATATAAGTTGTGTATGGTCACTGTGTATAATGCTGCACTGTAATTTCCCAGCTTGGGATAAATAAAGTCTATCTATCTATCTATCTATCTATCTATCTATCTATTGCATTGATTTCTTTCTTTGTTTGTTTATGCAGAAATGCTCGACAAACAGATGCACAGCAATTTTTTTTTATCAGGACAGCAAATAAACCTGTTGGGTTAGGGTTATCTATCTTTCTTTCTTTCTTTCTTTCTTTCTTTCTTTCTTTCTAGGTATCTGTCTGCACCACCAGCCTCTCTTCATGTCCTTAATTAACCCTTAAAAAAAAATGCACTTCATCCCATTTTAAAACTCTAATTTAATCCAGGTGGTTGCAGTCACAACAATTACAAAAACTCACCCTCCCCCCCCCAACACCTTTTCTTTTTTTTTTTTAAATACAAACCTGCCCCCAATATGTGCCGTGCCGTGCTGTGCCATGATGACCTGCCTATGCAACTTGCACCGACTGCGCATGCTCAGGTTGAGATTTCGTAAGCGTGGACGTGCAGCACAGCCAATGGGAGGCGAACACACATGGCGATACAACAATATAGTAAAAACGTTCATCAGAAGAACTCAGCTTGCTTAGCCCGATAAACAAAAAGATTATTTGATATATGATAAAAAATGAGTGTCAGGTTGCCTTGGCAACACTCACCGGCCCGGATAACGTCGGTTGCTAACGACCACCGCCTCCTGGTACGCTTCCCCGACACAGCTCGTCACCTCGAGCAGCGTCTTCGACTTCCTCAGCTCGCCCGGGACCATTTCTCCAAAAGTCCGCACAGAATCACGTCCACTGTCTCTCCTGGCCGGTCACCGGCTCGCGCACAAGTTACACTTGGACAGCAGCCGCCGCTGTAGACACCGCTTACAGTACGAGTGTCCGCAGGCTATCGTGACAGGTTCGCCCAGGAAGTCGCGACAGTTGGGACAGTCGAACATATCGTCGTAGGGGGCGGGGTTGAGGAGCGGCAACGGTCCAGTTTGCTGCTAAGTTGCGGACGACACAGTCCACGAAAGTGCTTAAATGCTCGGGTATGACGGGACCGTACCGCATAGCCACCGAGAACCAGTCGATAGCTTCTCTGAGGCGGTTCTCCGACGCCAACGTTCGCTCTCTGTGGATAGTTGGCGGTGGTCCTCTCCGTCTTCTCCAGGACGGTTGTCCGGTCAGCCCCGATGAAGAAGCCGCTCCCCGCTCTCCCTCCCCTCCCTTCCGTGTGGATCGACATGTCGTCAAACCAATACAATAAACACTTCTTCTCCTGTGTCTATACATTTCGTGTGTGTGTCCTCCGGCCCCGCATCAGTATTTTAGTGAACACACACTTTTTTTTTTTTTTACATAAAAAAAAAAACACCAGTCACGTGAGCGCCAAACTCGTGCCGTGATTGGTCGGAGCGTGTCTGTTAAAAACGTGCGTTGGAAAGTTTCATACTACGGAAAAGCGTAAAGTTAAGTGACTTGTGCCGATTACACTCAACTATTGTGATATAAAACACTGGGAATATGGCCAGCTAAACACATTATGATGTAACTGCTTGTTGATTATTTATCAGGACAAGCATCCGAAAAATGAGAAAGAAAAAAAAAATGTCTATAACTGGTTGTGTAATATGATTTTGTAACACTTGATAGTTGCACCATATTTAACAATAACAGGTTTGTTTGCTGTCCTGTAAAAATGTGGCATCGTTTGTCAAGCATTTCTGCACAACAACAAAGAAGAAAGATCAATGCATAGATAGATAGATAGATAGATTAGATAGATAGATAGATAAGATATAGTAGATAGATAGATAGATAGATAGCAATCAAAATAGCAATAGTAATAAGTATATTTGTAACAAGTATATACAGCAGTTTGGCAGTGTTGATTTAGTGCAAGTGAGAAGGTGTTTAAACATATGGTTACTGTGTTATAGGTTAATTCTAATGTATTCTAATCAATGCATGTTTGCATGCATGCTGCAACTGGATGCAATAAAGTATCTATCTATCTATCTATCTATCTATCTATCTATCTATCTATCTATCTATCTATCTATCTATCTATTGCATTGATTTTTTTGTTTGTTTGTTTGTTTGTGCAGAAATGCTTAAACAAAAAGATGCACAGCAATTTTTTTTATCAGGACAGCAAATAAACCTTGTTGGGTTAGGGTTATCTTTCTTTCTTTCTTTCTTTCTTTCTAGGTATCTGTCTGCACCACCAGCCTCTCTTCATGTCCTTAATTAACCCTTTAAAAAAATGCACATTCATCTCATTTTAAAACTCTTATTTAATCCATGGCTGGTTGCAGTCACAACAATTACAAAACCCACCCTGCCCCCC
This sequence comes from Larimichthys crocea, assembly GCF_000972845.2. Taxonomy (NCBI): domain Eukaryota; kingdom Metazoa; phylum Chordata; class Actinopteri; family Sciaenidae; genus Larimichthys; species Larimichthys crocea. The sequence goes on from NC_040020.1 coordinate 1,398,019, forward strand.
CAACACCTTTTTTTTTTAAATTACAAAACCTGCCCCCAATATGAGCCGTGCCGTGCTGTGCCATGATGACCTGCCTTATGCAACTTGCACCGACTGCGCATGCTCAGGTTGAGATTTCGTAAGCGTGGACGTGCAGCACAGCCAATGGGAGGCGACGACACATGGCGATACAACAATATAGTAAAAACGTTCATCAGAAGAACTCAGCTTGCTTAGCCCGATAAACAAAAGATTATATTTGAATATATGATAAAAATGAGTGTCAGGTTGCCTTGGCAACACTCACCGGCCCGGATAACGTCGGTTGCTAACGACACCGCCTCCTGGTAACGCTTCCCCCGACACAGCTCGTCCACCTCGAGCAGCGTCTTCGACTTCCTCAGCTCGCCCGGGAACCATTTCTCCAAGAGTCCGCACAGAATCACGTCCACCTGTCTCTCCTGGCCGGTCACCGGCTCGCCGCACAGCTTACACTTGGACAGCAGCCGCCGCTGTAGACACCGCTTACAGTACGAGTGTCCGCAGGCTATCGTGACAGGTTCGCCCAGGAAGTCGCGACAGTTGGGACAGTCGAACATATCGTCCGTAGCGGCGGCGGTTGAGCGGCTGCGGTCCAGTTTGCTCCTAAAGTTGCGGACGACACAGTCCACGAAAGTGCTTAAATGCTCGGGTATGACGGGACCGTACCGCATAGCCACCGAGAACCAGTCGATAGCTTCTCTGAGGCGGTTCTCCGACGCCAACGCGTTCGCTCTCTGTAGGATAAGTTGGCGGTGGTCCTCTCCGTCTTCCTCCGAGACGTTGTCCGAGTCAGCCCCGATGAAGAAGCCGCTTCTCTCCGCTTTCTCTCCTCCTCCTCCTCCTCCCTGTTGGATCGACATGTCGTCAAACCAATACTAATAAACACTTTCTTCTCCTGTGTCTATACATTTCTGTGCGTGTGTCCTCGGCCCCGCATCAGTATTTTAGTGAACACACACTTTTTTTTTTTTTGTTACATAAAAAAAAAACACAGTCACGTGAGCGCCAAACTCGTGCCCTGATTGGTCGGAGCGTGTCTGTTACAAAACGTGCGTTGGAAAGTTTCATAACTACGGAAAAGACGTAAAGTTAAGTGACTTGTGCCAGATTACACTCAACTATTGTGATATAAAACAGTGGGAATATAGGCCAGCTAACACATTATGATGTAACTCCTTGTTGATATATTTATCAGGACAAGCATCCAGAAAAATGGAGAAAATGGTCATAACTGGTTGTGTAATATGATTTTGTAACACTTGATAGTTGCACACATATTTAACAATAACAAGGTTTGTTTGCTGCCCTGATAAAAATGATGTGCATCTGTTTGTCAAGCATTTCTGCACAAACGAACAAAGAAAGAAAGAAGTCAATGCAATAGATAGATAGATAGATAGATAGATAGATAGATAGATAGATAGATAGATAGATAGATAGATAGATAGATAGCAATCAAAATAGCAATAGTAAATAAAGTATATTGTACACAAGTATATACAGCAGTTTGGCAGTGTTGATTTAGTGCAAAGTGAGAAAGGTGTTGCACACATATTTAACAATAACAAGGTTTATTTGCTGTCCTGATAAAAAAAAAAATGCTGTGCATCTGTTTGTCAAGCATTTCTGCACAAACAAACAAACAAAAAAAGAAATTAATGCAATAGATAGATAGATAGATAGATAGATAGATAGATAGATAGATAGATAGATAGATAGATAGACTTTATTTATCCCAAGCTGGGAAATTACAGTGCAGCATTACAGCATTACACACAGTGACGATACACAACTTATATAAGAATAAAAATATAAAGAACAAACTATACATGATAAAATATCAAAATAGCAATAGTAAATAAAATATTTTGTACAAAAGTATGTACAGCAAATTGGCAGTGTTGATTTAGTGCAAAGTGAGAAAGGAGTTGCACACATATTTAACAATAACAAGGTTTCTTTGCTGTCCTGGTAAAATAAACGCATCTGTTTCTGCCAAGCAATTCTGCATAACCCTAGCATTACTCTACATCTCTCCTTAAGTTGCATGCATAATAACCCTAGCATTACTCTACATCTCTCCTTAAGTTGCATGCATAATTGATAAAAAAAGGCTTGCATACTACCCAAAACTAAATATTTAATAAGGTCCTGAATCCTACATTACACACAAATTGATATAGATCCCTGTAAGAGCCAGGCGACTGGCACTGAAAGACATTTCAACCTTTTATTCTTTGATACTTTTGCATTTTTTATGTGTGCTCCATCTGAGTTAGCAATGGATGGATACTTTGCTTGCACCATATAGGCTGTCCATGTGAATAAAATCCACAACACCGGCCTGAATTTTGTATTAGAATCAGTTGAGAAACACAACAGATGTTTATTTTTTTATTACTTGTGTACTGCAGTGTCCTCTTTACCATTTTATTTTTTTACAGGTATCTTGTCTCATTTTTCTGCATGTTACTTGTTTTAAATGTTACATGCTGTCACTTATCTGTGTAATTATGTATAGGCTCGACCCAGTCCTCCTTTTCAAGACTCAGTATAGCTCTGGCTAAAGAGATGCCTCCTGCAGACCTGCTGTCACCACATGTTGCATGTCTGTCACCTCACATCATCACCTGTCATCTTGTGCAGTCTGTGCACTGTGTGTCTAAACCTGGAACCACTGCGCCTGCTTTGTATAACACAAAGGCTAAAGTTAGTAACATGTCAAATAAAAGAAGAAAGTGCTAAAGCAAACGGTTTAAAGAGAACATGATGGTGTTGTGATCACAACACCATCATGTTCTCTTTAAACCTGTAAATCTTTAAAGATGTTGAGGATAAATATGATAATTTATGATAAATATTTGAGCTTTGAGATTGAGTGGGATTTCTTGAACCCCCTTCAAGTAACAATTCAATAAAACAGATTTATGGCTTTTATATGTGAACAACAATGGTACATAACAGGAATATGAAGATGGCAATAATAATAGCATCAAACACGTTAATCCTTCCGTCCTTTTGGCTTTAATTTTGAGGTCTTAAAAACAGCTCTGGGCTTAAAGAAAACACATGATGTGCTGCATGTGTTACCAAAGTGTTAAACATGTTATTTAACAGCAACAACATGAAAACAGTGCTGTTATGATATTATGGTCCATAAAAACTTCCTCTGCCAACACCATATTGATCAGAAATCACTATTGATAACAGAGTTTATTTGTTTTTGCACACTTTTCTTGTGAAGTTCCAATGAAAAGAAGTGTTCCTGCTGTTGGGGCTCATGTGGCTGTTTATTCATGTATGTAGTGCTAGTGGAGAACTTTGGAAAGCTCTTGCATAATGTAGGTGAGGTTGTGTGAGGCCAAAGGAGGCGTGAACCTGATGCAGCTCTGCATAATATGAGGAGACACTGCTCTCTGGTGGTCAAGGTGTTCATGTACTGCAATAAGACAAAGGCAGAGAAGAGCTACTGGAAAATCTAACTGACTAAATTCTTCTCGAAGAAGTGTCATGACGTCAAACAACTGGGGAGCAACAGGTAATTGAATTGTGCATGAGTGAAAATACATGTGACAAACAAATAAACATATTTCAGAGTTTACCAAAAGTTGAAGAACTAAAGCGACCAAGAGTTTGTATCTGAAACTGTGTTTCATGGGTTTCTGTCATTTGTATGTTCTTATTATTGTGTTGGTAGGGCTCTCTGAACTTACACTCACCTTGTTTTTTTATATTTAAAAGCTTTAAGATTAAATTAATATATTGAATCATCAAAAAATAAATACTTAGTTTCCCCCATCCTCCAAAAACATACACAAGTAAACTCGGCATATATATATTTTGCAAGATGCAGATAATGTTCAGTTGCCATAGCACATAATATACATTTTATATGTTTAAAAAAGTGTGACTATGGGAGCTGAAGACAGCAGAGAAGTTCACGTTGTGGGTGAGTGTGCTAATTGCCCAGCAGAGGACAGTGTTGAACTGTAAAACAGCCATTGGTTCTGACTTAGAGCCAAGTTTAGAGACCCCCTGTGTTTGGCCTGACACATTTCAACAAAGCATCAACTGCATGTCTTCCATGCCTTTTATTCGCTTGAGTGCCGCACAGGAAAAATACAATTATTAAATTGTAAGACAGAAAGAAAATATGAAAAGATGAAGGGCGGCAGGTGAACATCTCGAACTCCAGGCAGAGAAAGATGAATGCTGCAGGCAGCACTTCAAAAAAAACAAATTCTAGTCCAGTTTTTGCATCATTTTTACTTTTATCTTCCTCTTTCACTAAAAATGTTCTCATGATGTGTGCATACAAACATGAACACTGTGATATTTGGATCTGACCTCAGGAATGCCGGTGATTAGGTAATTAAATCAACTCGTGTGTGTGAGAGAGTGTGTGTAGGTGTGTTTTTGCTGGCACAATCTTTTCATACTTGAGTATACGACAACTAATTTTCATTGGACGGACTGATCTGTTCTTTCCCAGCTTAAAAAACTTAACTTCCAGACTTTGGCATTCCTGGAAATATCAAGATATGACGAGGAATTATATGAGGTCAGCTGTAGAAACACTCTGTGACTGAACACTGCGTTATCGTGATGACATACCATTTCTGTTGCAACAACAATACCACAAGAAATCCATCAGAGCATTCCAGTCCAGATGGAGTTATGTGACCCCAAAGTCCCTGTCAGATATTTGGCACACCTGTGGAATCTGTGACCAAACATAAAACTCTTCTTTTACCTGCATGTGATGCGATAAATAAAACAAATCTTCAATAAGCAGGTTTGTGCTGGTGGTGTCAGATATTTGGCACATATGGCAGGCTCGTCAAACCGCTGCGCATGTTCAAGTTATGTAACTTGAACATTTCATGAATTTAACCTTGCAGTTGGTTGAAGCCTGTCATCTTCCAGTCTTGCTTCCTTTCCATCATTATTTCAAAGACCCAGATCAGTGTTGCTGATATTCTCTGGTTCAGGAAAAACAGCACTAACCTTCACTCTGTTCTTTTGCAAAGTGAGTACAGCATTTCTGATAAACGCTGAACCCAGTTTTTGCATGTAAGCGTGCACTTGTGTGTGTGTGTGTGTGTTCATTTATCAATGTGGGAAAACCTTCTGCGCCGGATTCTCAAACAACGGTGCAGGAATGCAGCCCTGGTGCTGACTCTCTCTTGGTCAGCCTTATCTGGCCCTGCATAATCTCCCAAAGGTGTTTGGGTTCCCAGCAGAAGTACATACACATGTACGTGCTAACACATACCAGCACTTCAGTGTACATACACACGGACACACGTAGAGGAATAATAGAAAAAAAGAGGTTCATGTTATTCAAGACAAACATGTTGAACGTGCATTACAAATTCAAAGGCGAGGACATGCATACATCTGTGGTTACGTGTACGCCAGCACAAAATGTAAATATCTTGGCTGTGGGCTTCCACAGTCAAGTTAACACTTGTTTCTGCTGCCACACGTCTGGAAAGTACCGCCCTTGAGATACGGAAATACATAGTTTATAGATCATGATAATACCAATGTTTAGATAAGAACCAAGCTGGAACAAAACAAGAACTGCACGTGTCATCTTGGTGCAGTATGTGCATGTGAAAATATGTTTTTCTTCCTACGGATACGCCTGGTTCTGTCAAGTAATCAGATGCTTAACTGACACTGGTCCCCGCTCTGACCCCTCAGATTCCCCCCTTGTTTTTTTTTTAACACAACTGCCCTCATCCTCATTGAGTCAGGACCAGGCCAGCTGTGGTACAACGTACTGCATTGTATTCTGCTATGTGAAGCCCTTATGTAAGAAACAAGACGAGTGAGATCACCATCTTCCAAAACCTCTGCAGCACACGCCTCTGCGGCCCCACCGATCACGGATTTACTGGTGTGGAATGAGGTGGATGTGACGGGAAGCGAGGAGGGAAATCCTGAGTTAGTCTGGATCCGAGAAGGTGTTAAAAAACTGTAGCGTAAACAAGCGAGTGAGGAGATTATGAAGGATTTAAAGGGAAGAACCAGATTCTGGTCTGAAGAGTCTCCCAGTGTACCCATTATTACATAACTCACAGGACACGTCGTTTTTATTTTAATACATTTAATAGTGCACTTTGATTAACCTGTACAGAAATAATATTAATAAAAAAGATAAAACATTTGTTCATTTCTGTAACACAAAGCTTAACATTTACAATAAAATAAAATAAAATGGTATGATACAAAACAAACATATATCTGAGGTATAAATATATTTGTTTTAAATTAACTGTCATTGCCATGCGTTATTATTTGACAGGGACACAGTTAAAAAGGTACAAACGTTTACGATGTGAACAATGGCTTAGTGAATTAATCCTACAACTCTACATGACGAATGACGCGGAGCCCTCAGATCGAAGCGTGAGCGTTACGTAATGAAGAAGGTCGACTTCGTTTATGAGGACCTCAATCTTTTACTTCTTTTTTTAAAAAATTTTTTATTTTTGAAAACACCGACACAAGAGCACAGAGAAAGAAGCTTACGCAAAGATAGTATTCCTTCCTTTTGAAATCACACACAAACATTCAATCTGCCCTCTTCTTTACAGTAAAACCTGTAAAATCTCCACCTTTATAAAAGGACCATGTTTTCCTCTGTTTACTTCTCATCTTTTTATAGGACTAGCCAGAGGTTTCTGTTGCAAGTTAGAACAATATGTTGTTTTTTTTCTGTTCTCATGTACATCAAAAATCATCGTGGAATCAATATTTTTTTTTTTATATTGAGGAAAAGTTCAATACTTCTTTCAGCTTTTTTTTCCAAATTTGGTCCATTATCGTACATCTGTTGGTCTTAATCCAGTCTCTTAACACTGAGCCTCACAAACTGTCCCAAATGAGCTTTTACTGTTGAATAATTAGCTTTTTACATAACTCATTTAGCCCATTTATCTTCCAATCAAGGTCATTAAACGTGAATTTTAATTCTTCCTGAGGGACTTGAGCAGACATCTATTTATTTACACGTTAGTATAAGAGGATCTTTCTCCGATCGTTCCTTCTCTTTTCGGTGAGCCAGCCACCGGTTCTCGTCTCTCTTTGCCTTTCCTCTACTCTGTGCTATCCACCACCTGTCATCTCACTACATCCGGTCTATTGTCTCTACTCGGTCTGCGTATTACCAGCACATTCACATCTTTCTTCACCCATGGATTCATCAATCAACTGACTATAATATTGTCTACTATTCCTCCTGTGCTTTGCTGTAACAGAGGAAAAAAAAAGGAGCAGAGGTAACACAAGACAGACACAAACCATTACCGTGAACAGGATACTGTATGTACATATTATGCTGCCACTGGAAACCAGTGCGAGGATGTATTTATTAACCGTTTTTGTCGCATTGAACACTCATGCACACACCCGCACACACACACACACACACACTTGCTGAATCCTCCCTTGCTTCTCAGAAGCAATAGCACCCTTTGGATAAAGTTTAAACCTCACATCCCGTATCGGCGACGTCATGTCCTTTGGCCCAGATAAATGTCCGTGTGACATGAGGCCTCTTGGCAGCACACCGAGAGCCCCAAACAGAACAGTCTGCTGTGACAAAATCAGAGCAAATAAAAAGTCCTTCAATCCAGGATCCAGGATTTGTCCTTTTAATGTGACTATAAAGAGACTTGGACCCATCTAGCTCTCTATGTTGGAATGGGTGTAATGAGTCATTTCGAGTCCTCTGGAGGATCCAAAATATGGTCGAGGTTCAAAGGAGCTGTTGAGTCTGTTGTCGCCCACATTGCACGCTGCTTTCTCATTTGTCCATGGACACAGTGAATGAGTCACGTATCCGCGCCACCTCGGCGGCGCACAAGTGTCCATACAGTTTATTGTACCACTCTGGGAAACGACCCCTAAAGAAAAGAAAAGAGACGTGGAGTTAGCTGAAAAACACTGAATGACCACCGAACTAGGTCAAAACGAATCCTTTAGTTTGTCTTTGCTCCTGTCGGACATTCACTCACCTGCAGTCGATCCTGGAAATATGTGTGAGTCTGGACTTGCTGGATCCGCAGGGCTCGATGTAGTAACGTGAGGTGAGGACATTGGCCCGGACGCCTACAACAGGCACGCCTTCATGGTCCACAGATGTACACACAAGGGCACAGGCTCCCTTTGGCAGGTCTGTCGCCCATGTTCTGGTAGAGTGAATAAAGAGTTTGGATTAAAAAACAAAATCGGAATAAGTTGAAGACAAAGGAGGCAAACGGAGGACAAGGACGGGACTTCTCTACCTGAGCACCAGGTGGTCTCTTGTGGGGTGTGGAGCCATGGTGTTCCTGACATACTGGTAGACCTCCGTCCTCTCATCCAGGGACTCCACTATCCGGCTCTCGAGCAGGTCCTCGTCCCAGTGCCCCTGCTCCCGCAGCACTCGTGCCAAAACCTCTTCGGGGCTTGCAGGCACCTCCACGTTCACCTTCCACAGCCGCAGTGGAAACCCATCGTGCACCTGGAGGAACAGATACCAAGTACTTTACAAAGGGTTCCCTTTTTAATTGCCGATAGGTGAAAGCAGAGAGATGACAGGAAATGAGAGGAGACAGGAATCCTGGTTGGACCGGAACCGGAGATCCGGTTCATGGTCACAGATCTGTAAGATACTTGACTTAAGTGGGCAGGAGGGGTTAATGTGGTAAATATATATGAAGTTCAAGCATCTTATGCGTGCTTCCTTCAGTATATCTAATGTCATCAGTCGTATTCACAGAAATTAGACATGGCAATCCAGCTTTAATTTAACGCAACAACAGTCAGGCTGTGTTTCAAAGTCCATCAATGCCCTTTAGTCGAGTCAGCTGCTTCGATTTGCCATCAGATGATTAAAAAACAACAACAACAACAGAAAAACACTCTCTGCGCCTTGTGACTCTGAAACTAGAGGAAAGATAACTTCGTACAGGGGCCCCTTGCGCAACTAGACACAGGAAATGTGTATGTGTCTATGTCAAGCTGATGTCATTCTGGGATAGAGGCCAGTGCTGGGATGGGAATGAGAAGGCAAGGGCTAGGCCAGTTTCACACGGATGTGTTTCTATACAGGAAACCCTAACTGCTGGTTTTCCACTAGATATTTAGAGAAGCAGGAGAGAGTTTGGAAAGGCAGACATGAAGAGGAAAAGGAGAAGACAGGAAACACAGATAGTTGAGTGCCTCATGAATAGTGACTTGTTTACACACTGAAGACAGATTGACTGATGATCTGTATTTTTTCTTTTTATTTGATCACCGCTTTTAGACTCAAGCCCGAACAGATGACGTGTGAAAAGAACAGTATTTTTCTTAATGATGAATAAACAAGTGCTCTTACCTTCCTGCATGCCAGCTCGGCGTGCTCGGGCGTGGAGCAGCTTTCGTAACCCTTAAACTTGTCCTTGGCCTCTTTGAGGTGGGCGTCTAGGCTGTCCTGTAGGAAGGCCCTGTAACCTCCACGCCCGGCCTCTTCACCTGCGAGGTCCTCCAGGCGTTGTGGCAGCAGCGCCTGCTCCACGTACGAGTTCCTGCAGCGGCTCATTTCCTCTGGGATCTGCGTGAAAAGACGAAGGAGAGGGAGGACGATGAGTGTCTGTCCTGACTTTTACATTATGTCGGTGTATGATCAGTAAATGTGTTGATTTGCTTTTTTTCATTTATGAGAAATATCGATAAGTGCCAATGACAAAACTGTTGTTTGTGTGCTCACCTGATATCTGAGTTCAGGTTCATGTCTGTACAAACATTTTGTGACATTAAAACTAGTTTAAAAGCCAATATGCAGCTTACAAACTGACAAAAAACATCTGATATTCATATATATTCTGGATTTCTGAATGAGGGATGAGTTCATTGAGCTTATTTGCTTAAAAAAATGTTTATTTTTCATAATTTTTATGTCTTTAAACTTGTCTGGAGGGAATCTTTAAGTTATAAATGTCCTATGATCAGTCTCTAGTCTCTATTCGTGTTTTGTTTTTGTCAGGAATCCCCACCCTGATTACACTGATACCCTTGATTAGTGGGAAACTGTATTAAGCGTGACTTAATCAATTAAAAATGGAAAAACAAAGCACATCCTATTTTCATCTCCGTGTTTGTCTAGCTCATTCTCATTCCATATTTCAGGTTTAATTGAAGACTAACAATATTACAGTCTAAAAACAGGGTTTTCATTAGATAATAAAAGGCTCATTAGGACGGTGGTGAATTACCAGTCAGTTTATTTCATGGGTCATATTCCTTTTATGAAACTCCACAAGCAAACAGAGATCTAATTAAAAGAAAATAATTTGCGAGGTAATTGGGTTTGCTTGCTGTGTGATGTGAACATGACAGGAAGCCAGGAAGCTCCTCCACAATCTAATTAAACTTTGAGCAGTAATGACCCGCAGTATGCAGCCTTTTAGCATTTACTGTGGCATGTCAGAGATAACTGCACTGGGCAGGGCAACGTTTCAGGCTGAATGGGATCCAAAATTGGATTAGTAAGAGTGTAGTTTGCTGATTATTTCAAGTTTATCCAGTCAAGTGCTCTGCGTGTGGACACACAGAACCACACCAGATGACGTGGTTCATGTTTTTTTTTTTGCGTGTGCTGTATTTTAACTTTAAATGGACAGAAACATGAAGTAAAGCCCAGTTTCTGCACAACGGGGCCATTTAAACCAGGAGCACGGCTGGCACGGCTACTTTATGTAATCATAACACTGCTTGACCAAATGACAGCACGGATCGGATCAACAAATTATGTAACCGGGACTTTGTTTGTTTACTGGACAAACACAGGCGCACAAGGTGTCCAGGTGACATGGTACACTGACATTCAAGCTGTCAACAGACACAACTCATGCACGTTCGCCACAGGCTAGTAAATCTACGTGACATCGTCAACGTTTCGCTTTAACCCTAAAAGCGAGACGTAAAAAAGCTAAAAAGCTACTGACCCGGAAGAGTTTCCTGCACTCCTGGATCATGTGTGCCAGGCCATGAGTGGCAGCCAGGTTCTCATTCAGGTCTCTCTGGTCCGGCTTTCCCAGTGTCTGCTTCCTGTTCATCACCCTTTGACAATGAAAAAAAACAAAAACGAAGAGGGACACAATGAGATTAGAAACAGCATCCATCATGGAGACAGCAGGTGTTAGCGAGGGCAGAGGAAGTGAAAGAATGAAGGTGTTTTGCTTGTACGCCTGATGAACCCTCATCTGCTAAATGCGGAACATAATATGTTACTTAATTAGCTGAAGCTGTTTGTGTGACCTTTCTGTTTCCTGTCTCTCTCCTTTCCTACTCCCCAAGTTTTGCCCTTTTCCTTTTTCCTTTCCCCCCCGAGGCCTGCTCTGTTTTTTCCTGTTTTTGAAAACGTGGATATTACACGTTATATAAGCTGTTCATACAAAATCAGTGACCGGTGATCATTACAGACCGCAGACACACACACACCTTGGCGAGGAGCTCTCCTTGCGCCGCAGCGTGTTGAGGTGGAAGAGGGACGGGGCCAGACAGACTGCCAGGTTGGTGGGGGTCATCTGGTTCTCGCCGACGCTGGCCGTCACGTCGCTCAGCAGGCACAGCAGCGTCCGCAGCGCCTCGCGGTTCTCGTCGGGCAGCAGCAGCACGGCGGCGCGCACCGCTTGCAGACGGAGTTCTTTAGGCATGTCTGGAGAGGAAGGAGGAGGATGCCGTGGCTCGGATTAGCGTTGAGTGTGGAAAAATCTAAAACTAATAACCACTGCCGTGCTGCGTTATGTCATCTTTTTTTTTTTGTGTGTGTCTGCTGGTTGAGTTTGAGTAGAGCTTCCCTCAGCCTGCCAGGAATGAGCTGTGATGGGCTCTAAGTGTCTTATATAAGCCCTACATTTGTGTGTGTGTGTAAACTATATGCTTCATGCTTCATACTTCATGCACAGGACTGCTTTTGTTTCACCTTATATAAACAGTTCCTAATGCGGCCATTGCGATCGCACAGGAACAGAACCTGAACACTGTGAGTCACAGGAGGATGAGCCGACTCTGTATCACACATATCACCTCAGTCCGCAGGTATTTCCTACACTTATCTTGTTTGTTTTCTTTTTCACAGTTTCACAATTTCTTGCTCCATGGCGGGCAAACAAAAATCCCGCTTGATGCAATCATGTTACAGACTGTGCCTCTGCAAGATTCTGTTTACACTGTGCGTGTTCTTACACTGATAAATCTGGAGGAAGGTCTCAGACAGTTTGCTGGTGAGCAGGGGCTCTGGCAAATCTCTGAAGTACTGCTTCAGCATGTCCGCGACGTCGTACGCCGATTGGCCCTCGTAGTTGACTCCTCCCCCGTCTGCGCCGCACGCCTCGTTCATCTGACGGAGAGCTTGGATGCGAGATTTAACTCCAGATTTTCTGAAAAGACCCACCTGGAAAAAAGGACAAAGAGAGGAAGGGTTACATCATGTGTACGCGCACAGAAACCTGATAAGTCTAGCTTTGAACTTTAATTCCCTTATTAGTCTCAGCATTACCACGAGCACAATGTCTGATCCTATCATTAAGGCGTATCAAAAAGTGATTAATGTTCCCAAAGCACATTGAAAAAAAAGCTGCAGTCTGTTATCATAGAAAATAATATTCTTGACTTATCCCCAAATCCAGAGCTTACAGTCAATATAGTTACATCAAAACAGGTCCTGTTGACTGTATTTACGGAGATCTGTGACACCCAGTGGGCATTCTTGTACTGAGCGTTGTCTAGGACCTCGTCGGTGGCCTTATTAGGGTGTATGAAATGGCAGCGTTGGGGAGGAAAAAAGAGAAAAAAGGGCCACTGGCTTGTCCAGCACGAATATTTTCCATGAGCTTTCACCACTTCCAAACAGAGGCGCCTTGTCCTACGCCTCACGAAAAGGAACACCATCACTCTGTTTTCTGTTTTGCCTTCCATTAACAGCGATTTTGCCCGTGCTGCCTCTTTCTCTCTCCTTTACGAACGTACACACACACACACACACACACTTCGAGATACACCTTTCGTAATGTCTCTGCATTAAACAAGACAGACAGGTGATTGAACAGCTGCGCACTCGGACTCTCTCCAGGCCTCACCGCTTCGGCAAACGTGTGACAGAAAAGGGGGACAGACAGAAACTGTATACACACACACACACACACACACACACACACACACACACACTGACTAAGTGGGTATCAGACTTTTTCCGATTCACTGCTCCATCTTATGTAACGGTGAAAAAAATCATGGATGAACATTTGACTGATTGCAGATGTCCTCACATGCTGACATTATGTAAGTTTTGCTCTTTGCGATGGAAACTGAAAACGACACACTGGCAGGAATCTTGACGCTTTATGTACACTGCAATTACACATCTGTCCATCAGTGTGTGTTTACTTGTGTATTTTACGTTACCTGGTCGAGGCACTGGTTGCGCAAATAGCGCATGGCCTGCTGGATTCCCTGAGGGAGGGGCTGTCCTGTCCGCTGGACGATGACTTGTAAGGGCACACCGAACACATTCCTGTCTTTGTAGTCGCGCACCTTGATCCGCTTCATAAACTTTGGCACAGCCCTGCAACATACACACACACAAAAAAAGAGAGAAAACTCATCAACGTCAGCTGGACGATGACGTGGATTTTATGCGAGAACATGACGCAAATGAGAGGAAAAAGAAGAAGCGCCAGTTGATATTCAAACATTTGACGCACAAGATGGATTCAGATGGTTTTCCGTTGAATTCAGACTAAATCAAATTACTGCAAAATCAGCTCGGCTACCAAAGTGTGTGTGTGCTTAATGTGTGTGCGAGGAGGAAGTGTCTGCAGAAGCCTGTCTCCAGGTTTATGAGAGGGGTGGTAGGATGTACGCCGGGGTGCCAGAGGGGGAGGATCCCACTGCTTTATACATCCGCACACAAAGTGTCTGTCTCCCCATGTGTGTGTGTGTGTGTGCACACTTGGGTGCAAGTGAACACCAAGTCTATAACCACAAACCCCAGAGTTGAAACATGCAACTCCGTCCTGACCGTTTCACAAGAATGCGGCCACAGATTTATAGCCGTGTGTCTATCTGCATGGGTGTGAGTGTGTTTAGCGGAAAGACGCTATGCGTGACTCAGGACAAGCTCGTCTTTGTAAGAGCAGCCGTTCACAAGACACGGAGCGCTTCTCTAAACCGCAGTTTAGGAAAAATGGAAAAGGAGCATATTATGATCCACGGCCTGGAATTCTGAATATGTGTGGGCCTCCGGCGACCCAACAAGTGGCCTCTGTCTTTCAGTGATCTTTCAGCCTGTCATAAGACAAGCCGGGGTCATAACGCTTTCTATTCCTGTCCAAGGAAGGCCCCGCGGGCAGAAGGGACAGGGGAAGTCGAAAAACACATCAAGATGATGTGTTTTTTCACTTTAGGTTCATTGGACGTCGTAAAGTTGTATAAAACATTGATGGTAAAGGTAATTCTGGGTGACTCTCAATGTTGGCGGTAAACAAAGTTGTCGTCACATCAAGACTTTTCCCCAAAAGTTCCTTAAAGAAGAAAAAAGGCAACAATACAGATAAAAAGGGAAGGTAGACGTTCGGCACTGGAGTCCAGTAATAAGTAGGATATCTGGTCCCATCAGACCAATAGTCTAAAAGTGGTAGAGAAGGTAGTGGTGGAGGGATAATTGTTGAGGGCCGATCTTTCCAGCCTCCAGCTCTTGTAACACCATGTGTGTGAACTGCCATGATTGCCCCGTTGAGAAAAAGACAATGTACACCCCTTCCCAGCAATTACGGGCCTGGGAAAAGAATGTGAAACCCAAGCTCTGTGGACAGCCGTCACCACACTATACAACAACCTGCAGATGGAGGGGATTGGGAGAAGGGTGGGATGGAGCGGTAGTAGTTGGATGGATGGATAAATTCAAGGGAATCGCTTGTGAGGAACAATTAGCCAGATGCAGAAGCTTTAAAAAAACACGTATACTCTTCTAGTCCACTCACCAACTGAAGCCATGTTTGTTTGTAGGCGTGTGTTTCTCCAGCAGAGCAGTGAGCTGCAGCAGGGAGAGCTTCTGGAGCAGATTCATCTGTAGCACAGACTGGCAGCTAATCTGGAGCTGGGCCGACGCCAAGCTGGGCCGATGGGAGTTCTGGAAGCTTGGCCAGCGGAGCTTCTGTGGCCTGGAGTGCAGGGAAAGAGAAGGAGGCGGCACAAATTGAGATGTGAGAAGAAGAATGTTGATAAAAAAAAAAAAAAGGAGCACTTTGAGTCTTAAGATGTCATGCTTTTATGTACACGTAAAAAAACGAACACAGCCACACACAGTATTTGTAGTTTTATGTGCCAAGTGATCGGGTTTAGGGATTACAGGGATTTATGTACACATCAATCAAGAGACTGTCTAAAAGACTAAAAAAACCCACGCCCCCCGAAATGTAATTCTGCCTGTGGATTCCTGAAGGAACAGCAACAGTCCCCATGGAGACCAGGCAGCATTCCAGTGTATTCTGCACCATTACGTAAGGAGAGAAGTCTCAGCGTGCCCCCCTGTTTATCCTTTGCTGTCACTTTCTTAGAAAACTCTGTTTTGTTGGTACCTCTGTGTTTGTCTTTCTATTGTTTTGTTGTCCCTGAGCTTTTTCGAGCGTTAAGGTAACGTTTGGCAGACGTTTCACAGAAGAAAAGCATGAGCCTGTTTGGAGGGAGCAGGTTGGATTTTGTCTCTTTTAAAGGATCAGTTCACCAAAACAACAAAAATATATAAGAAGTACGTTTTCAGAGAAACCTTTAGTAGATCCTGCGTCAGTCAGAAGACAGTTTAGATGTTCTTTACTGACCTGCTGCTTCTGGTTAGAGATGCTCCAACACCAGAGTCTCTTCTCTCCCTCATCCCTTCCTCTCCCTCGCCCAGCGGGTTTCCTGTGCTGTCTTGGTCACTCCCGTTCTCCGTCTCCTCCAGCCGGTTCTGCAGTGGAGACGATGGACAAGGCGAGGCCGAGTCCAGTGCCGAGTCTGAGTCTCCTTCTTCCTCTTCATCCTCTTCCTCCTCCTCTTCTTCACCGGCCACAGCTTCCGACCAGGCGTTGACGAACCGCTGCAGGCCGCTGACGTGTTGTAGCACTTGCTCCAGTTTGGGTTCGTCTCCCTCTTCTTCCTCCTCTCTCTCGGTGTAGGGGACGTTGTCATAAAAACTGAGCCGGCTGTCGACGGAGCCCGAAGAGCCACGGCGCTGACGTCTACTTTGCCGCCCCCTGAGGATCACCGAGTTCCCGTTATCGTTCCCGTTGTTATTGCGCGAACTCCCGTCCTGCAGGGCTTTGGGGAAGGTTCCAGGCTTGTGACCTTCTGGTAGATAGAAGAAGATCATTCCGTCCTCTTCCTCTTCTTCTTCTTCTTCCTCCGCTTGTCTGTTATTACCTCCGACACTGAAGTTGTTCCTGCGGTTCTGCTCATCCACTGTCATCCCGTTACTAGCTTTGCAGGGAATGGGTGGGGCAGATTTGGGTGGGGGTGTTGGCTGTCGATCTGAAGCTTGTTGGGGAATGCTGAAGGGATCAAAACCCTCCAGATACATTCCTCCTCTCTTACTAGAGCCTGCGGCCGTGCTGTGGCTGCGAGCGCGAGTCACCGGGCTCGGTGTGCTCACTGCGCTTCCACTGCTGGCTTCAGACTGGCTGCTCCCAGTGCTTCCAGTGCTGCCGTTGCTGGTCTGAGTGGAGTAGGATACGGAGCGATTCCTGTTAAGTGTCATAGTCTGAGTGGGATTGCGGTGGTGATTGAGGTTCTGGTTGAGGTTGATACTGGAGATGTCCACACAGTTGAGCCTCCGCAACTTGTCATCATCTAGACCCTCCTTGATGACAGGGCCGCTGATTTCTATCTTCCCTCCGGTGGTGCTCCCTTTCTTCTTTCTCTTGGAGGTGGTGCCACTGCGCAGCCGTAGGCTCTCCATCCTCTTGAGGAAGCTCTTGGCTCTTGAGCGTGTGCTTTTGCCGCTGCCTCCTCCTCTGTCCAGACTTCCTCCCAGTCCTCCCATCCCTGTTTTCACATCGAAGGTGAACTGCCCGAGTGTCTCCAGGGGCGATGGGGGCATCCCATCAGACAGAGAGTCCTCGTTGGCGCATCCTGACCCGCCCGTGCCGGACGACGAACACATGCTGGCTACAGAGCTGGCCCGAGTGGCACCAGCGGGTACAGCTTCATTTGTCAGGGTGGCGGCATGGCTCTTCTCTTCTCCTCTTCCTCCACTTCCGCTGCTGTGGATGGAGCCCACTTCAGGCTGTTCACTGAGGTCGGTCAGCACACTCTCTGAACTGTGGCCTTCGTGCAGGGAGAGCTTTCCTTTCTGGGATACTTGGTCCTTGGGGAATGGCGGTGGGGCAGCATCTGAGGACAGTGAGGAAAAAACCTCCAGCTCATCCATACGGGACCAGCGCTTGCTGTCCCTCTGGAAGGTCCAGCGGCCACTGATGGCACAAGGCTCGTCCTCATCGGAGTCCTCACTCTGGATAGGGGAGAAGGAGGGGATAAGAGAGAGGGAGAGAGAGAGGGAGAGGGAGGAGAAAACAGCAAGAAGAGATGGAAAAAGGGAGAGGGGACAGTTAAGAGTTAGACATTATGCACTGCTACGTTTTCCATTTCTTCTCCAACATTCCTCACCTTGGTCCAGGAAACTTTCTGGAGTTATGGAATTTATTTTATAATTGTTGCACTCGCACGTTGCCTTCTGCACATTCGTGTTCAGCTCCTATTTAGTTACTTATGTTGGTTAGCTCTCATTTAGTCTCATTTGCTTGTCATCATTATTTACAGTCCTTTTGTCTGCTTGTTATTAGATATTATTGTCTTCCTCCATCATTACTCAATTTATTTGGTTTGCACTGGTTGGTATTGTCTGTACTGACAAAGCTACTGGACGTGTCCTTAATAATAGATTAGAAATTAATAGTATCTAAGTAAGCGTACAACATGTACTGATGTATAATCACAATAGCCTTTACATGAGCACATCTAATGAGGAATTCCTCTTGGAACATGCCAATGACATAACGAGACAACAGTTTTGCATAACGTTATCTTAAACTAAGAGCATGTGACTTGATGCAGCAAAGATAACTGAGTTCAGCCAGTGGACACGTCTCAGTCGCTTCCTGCGTGCTTAGACAATACACAACGCAGCACAAAGAAATGACTGAGTCACATATGCACCTTCGCAAAATGCACACACCTCCCCCAGTTTGGTTAATCTATCTCAGGCCCTGGAGGGAGTTCAGGAAATTCCATTATGACCCCCATAGTTCACAATGCAGCCGGCCAGACTGGGGTCGCTCCCACCCCTGCCATCTTTATCCCCGCCGTCTGTACATACGCACACAGAGTGTCACTGATACGCCGCTACTGTCAGTCCTTATTCGTTATACCTCTTTAACGCTAACACGACTTCCTCACAGTTTCCAATCAAAGCGGAGGATCAAACCTCATAAAAACAAATCACAGCCCGCGATTTAAACACCTCCATCTTTCTAAAGCTCTATCTATAATCAGAACTTAGCAAAAACACATCTGGATCTGTCAAAATAAAACTTCTGGAAAGTAATTGACTCGAGGGTTGTTGTTTTTTTTAAAGCAATAATCAGAGCCTCTTTTACAAAGATGCCAGGAAATTAGCACTTTGAATAAAAAATTCCACTAGTAAAATGATCAAATCCGTGAAATCCATGTTCCACTAGTTGACTGCCAGTGTTCCTGTTTCACTGCTCACATGGGCTGCACATACAGGCATCATTAATCACATGTTCTGCAGTGGAAACATGATGTAATTTCAAATAAAAATGAACAAAGAGTGTAATGTATGCTCGCTCCTTACGGGGATTTTATTAAAGTCATTGATTTAAAGAGGACGAGGGATTTTCGTGAGTTTTTTGGATTCCACTGTGACTTTTCGCTCCAGTTATGTTGTCAGGAATGTGAGATAACAGCGGTATGCTATTTATTGTGCACAGACCGTCAACTGGTTATCAACATTCATATCTTATCCTCAAAACCATCGAGCCACCAAAAGATTTACTGCAACGGTGACTGCTTTGAATGTGACACGGAGTCTGCGCAATGAAAACTATTTATTCTTACACTTTGACGCATCAAATCAAATCAAGAAGACTGTGAAGCTGTGAGATGGAGATTTAAGAAAGTGGGAATGTTAAGACACGAGGAGATCAATGCATTCCTAAGCTGTCTAAAGGGGGTGGGGGGGCTCTTCTACTTTTCTCTGTTGACTCCTGAAATGAAAGGTGCCACAGAAAGGGTCATCCTAATGAATACCACCACACACAGAACAAGGATGTTACTATGTAGCACTTAAGGCCATTAGGGAATTAAAGTTGATTTGTACAAAAAAGGAGCAATTCTCGTCACAGAGTGTGCGCCAGTCTAGACTTTCAGGTTTGCTTTAAAACAGGCATAGTCTAAAAAAGTGGGATATTCACAGAATTAGCCTCCCTTCTTTGAAGAGGAAAAACACTTTCCAAGGGGCTCTTTTCCTTGAAAGTGAAATCTAAGAGTCTTGGTGTTAGAAGGGATTACTTAGAAACATAGCATATTGCAAAAGTGCCACAAATGCAGCATACTGATTCCTTTTGTGGTGAACCAGAGGTATGAGGAAATATTTGAGAAAGAAGGGGAGCAGGCATTGAGTAGGGAGGAGTCCTAGTGAATGCAACCCCTTCATTTAGACATTAAAGCTATCCTCCTTCCCCCTAGGGTCCTCACAGCCCAATTGATATAGAAATAAACCCAACAGGTGCCTTCTCATTAAACAAGACGAGAAAAAAAAACACACACCTTTGCGCCCTGTGGCCACGAGTGAACTGATGGTTGAGGTGAGGGTAAGCAATTGTGGTTGGAAGAGACGTGCAAAGGGGCTTTTCAGAAAAGGAGTGGGGTTAATGTGTGTGCACTTACTCTCTTTCTCTGCGGCGATATCTCCAGTCTCATTAGAGCACACTTGTTGAGGGTGTTCAGTCTCCTGCAAAGCACAAAAACACACAACACTGGTTTACATTTAAGACGTTTAAAAATCTTCTAGCCCTCTGACTTTTCCTAAAACGCAAACCTCTCATCGCCAAGAGGATGTATGATGGAAGAAAGGATGAAACAGGATGAAAAACTGAAGAGGGGAAGAGAAAGACAAGAGCAGGGGGAGCGCTGGGTGCACCCAGGCTGCCTAATGAGCTGCTGAAGGATAATCCCCACATGAGCGGGAAGAGAATGAGAGGGAGACAGAAAGGGAGAGAGCAAGGAGAATGAAATCTGCTGGAGTGGCGACGACAACTTGTGGAGGGAGGGGGGGGGCTTAGGCAGAAAGCTTATCCCCCCAGCCACCTGGAGAAGGGGAAAGAGGCTGGTGGTGGGGTCCACCCTCTGGAGAGCTCTTAGACCAGATCATGTAACAATGGAGAGATGAAGGGATGGGAACTGAGGGATAGTTGGGGCAGTGGGGAGGGGGCGAAAGGCTGCCAAGAGAGGAGACATTGAGATGATAGCTTCCAGATGTATGGAGGGACACCTGCTGTGGTTTATTACAGAGAGTCGGAATTTGATGAAGGAGTCAACTCCATTAAAGAGCCATTAACCTTCTTCTCATATGCTAATTAATATAGTGGGGGCACCAACTAGAATGCAAACCCAGTCCTCTCCAATGATACTGTCATTTAGCCCCCTTCATAGACACAAACCAACATTCCTGAAACTTTTAGGCACTCTGAAACCACTAATGCCCCAGTCGGGGAGGCAAATTTTGGAATCTCCTATAACACAAAGAGGCTGAGAATGTAAGGAGCATTGCGTGACCGTAGCAATGCCGCAGTGAAAGGTAGGAGCGAGATATCTGCTTGCCAGGATACAAAAGACTCTAATGACAGAGGTAAACACTTGAGAGGTAAACTCATGAGAGAAGAAGAAGGTATGGGCATGTAAAACTGAATGGAGAGAGGAAAAAGTACAGTGCATGGCTCCAAGGTGCTTATCGTGTCATTCTTTCATCTCATAGGCAACTTTCCAAAGCATGCCTCCTTTTGAAGTCATGCCCTCATGGCTTCATTCGAGGGGGGAAAACAAGAGATAGCATAGAAAAGAAAAAGCGTGTAACATCAAAAGAAAGAGAAAAGAAGCACAAAAGGTTCAGTGTGACTTGAAGTTTCACCTGCAGAGCGCCTCAATAGCGTCCCGATCGAGGAAGTCATGGTCTCTGGTCACTGAAGAGATGTCGATGGGAAATTGGGCATCTAAACATAAAGATAGAGTCAGATCAATGTGGGTATCTTTGTGCCACTGATTGGATCAATGTGCGCAGACAAAACTAAGAATACAACCCATAGTCTTTAAAAAACACGCCCACCCACTCAAACACCCACCAGGACCTTCCGTCCCACCTTCTCCCCCCCATACAGCCTTGATGAAAAGCTAAAAGAGGAAGTAGCGTCTTAGCCGACCAAACAAACACAGCTGCAGCTTTCAGACCTGGCAGGCAGGGGGGATGTGGAGCACAGAGGGAGAAAACAGGGGATTGATTGAAGAATGACAATAGGTACTCCACCACCGCTCAGAGGTCCCACTTCCTTTTCTCCTTCTCGTTCTTTCTCCCCTTGTCTTCCCCATTAACAGGATCACTTTTTTTCGCAGAGTCGCAATGGCACAAAGATAAAGTGTGCCATTAATCATACAGAATATTTACGCAACATAGTCTAGTACGGGTATGGATGGACAGATTTGAAGTTTTCTGGAATGCCCTGACCCAACCCAAAACGGGAATCCTGCATCTAAACCCCCCCAGGCTGCGATGATGATAACAAAATGCCATTCAAGGGAGGCCAGCACCTTCAGCCTACTGTACTGAAACAGGCCTATCAGTATGCTTATCTTTAGTGGGGCAATAGTCTTGACAGCACTGACAATAGAGATTGTCCCACGGATATAAGGGAAGGAAAAATGCTCGCCTGGAGAAGGCGACTAACCAGCGAGTGTGTAAAATCGGCGCGTTGGTTTGTGATTGATTGTGGTTTGGCACTTTTGTGTTGCTGTTCATAAACAGCCTCATCACCTGTGTGCAAACACAATGAGTTTTCCGTTCAAATAGGAACCCTTTCACGGTTAAGTGACGACGGGCAATGACCTGTTGACAATAGCGGCTTAGTCCTGCTGTCATCATCCTGTAGTTACGTAAGGGCAACTGGTGCGCACATGGTATGCTACAGTTTAGTTTTAGGAGTTGCTATACGAAGTGTCAAGAATGTCTGATGTATTCTGGTGAGCATGTATTTAAAACTCCGGGGATCAGGCGATGCTTTCTTTCTCAGCCATTTGTCATTGTATGAGTAACTTTAGAGGGTGCAGAAAACATGTTTTGTGTTTATACTACCAAGGTAAGAAAGACCTTTGCTCCCTCAGAGTGTCACTATATGAGTTACATCATAGTTAATGTTTGGAATATAGTAGCTAAGGTTTATGTGACTTTAATTGCATAAGCAAAGCAAAGTACTGGGACTAAAAAGAAAAGCACAGCCCTCACTCCTCAGGAATGTTATACTGTTTGTGGTGAGTATGCATGCAAAGACCAAGTGTTCATGTTGGTGTTTTGTGTGCTTGAAAAGGACACAGTGGTGTTCTACATGAGTTCATTTATACAACACCAAACGGGCATGTGCTCACAGTTTAGATTTAAAAAAAATGAAAGAACGCTCTTTTAGTAGATCTGCCTGCTTTTAATTCAGATTTCTTTTTTGCCTGTAGACAATGATTGTGCCATCGTTCCCAGTGTAACTGTGGATTTTTCCACATGGTGCCAGTGTGAATAGAATCTGATTTGTCTTTCCTATCTTGCGGTGGGAGAGTGGGTGGAGACGTCTCATAGAGGTCCTTACCTTCGTAAAGCTGGGCGTACTGCGGGAACCCTGCTGCTCGGAGCCAGGTACAGGCCTCTTTGGCTTCAATCTCTGCAGAAATAGAAAAACAA
Source organism: Larimichthys crocea (assembly GCF_000972845.2). Lineage (NCBI taxonomy): Eukaryota > Metazoa > Chordata > Actinopteri > Sciaenidae > Larimichthys > Larimichthys crocea. Next base: position 1,421,069 of record NC_040020.1, read on the forward strand.
AAAAACAAAGGCACGTTAGGTGTTGTGGGAGATGCTTTAACCCACCTGAAGAGAAATATAACTGAAGTACACATACAGCAACATGTGACACCAAGGCTTAAGTATAAACTAAGCTTGATTTGAAAAATACAATCCTGTCAAACTATCAAAGTAAGACAAAACTCCAACACACCAACAGCTTATCAAATGTGAACCCCCTTGACCTTATTAGCTATCTCACACTCGGCCACTCTCCTCTCACATGCTCCTAAAGCTCAAAGCGTCATTCGTGCGAAGTGTGTTAACTTGCCTCACACCCCAAGTGTGTGCAACTTAAGCTCCTTATCCAGGTACGGTGGTGGGTTTCGTTGTTCACACAGAGATCTCGGACAGAAAACGTCTCAGCAGAGCTCATTTTGTGACATTTTAACGTTTTAAAACTGCTTGTTTGTTTTTTGGATGTCTTGTAAATTCATAAAACTTAAGGAACCTTGACTAGGAGACAATGTTTGCGTCCAGTGTCCATCAGTGCCATTACTACATTTGGACACTGCCATACAAACTGCTCCAAAGCCCCCTTTAAACACAAGGTGTGACATTTGGGCTTGTTGTGCTAAGTACTGATTGAATGTTGGGGTCCACTGTGTCAGAGGAGCCACGGTGATGTCTCCCAATTATCTGCGAAAGCCCTTTTAGTTGACATATGCCAAATGGCTGCAAACACCCCAACCTCCTCAATTGCTCCTTCACCTCCACAGTCAGCAGATTGTAGAGAGGAGGCAGACAGAGGCATGTCTCCAGGCCTTAAGAGCTGACTTTACAATGTCCTCTTTAGTGCAATGACAAGTACAAATGTAGCACAACCTTGAGAAACACTTGTAAACCAAAACCAGTAGAACAAAGGCAGGAAAAGACACTGGTAAACCATGAATGAAAGTGACAACATAAAGAATGACTGCAAAAGTGAAATACCTGCTAATCCTGTTACCGGTGCAGTGAAGTTTGAAATTTAAGGCACAAAGGTTTTTGTTTCAAATTATACAATGCTTGCATTTAGACATTGTGGTGATGTCCTTTAGGCTTTAAATAGGGGTGCTATGTTTGGCTGAGCGTGCCTGAGCTAATAGTAACCATCGGTAAAGAGTTTATTTTATCTTCGAAACATCAGTCCGGCAGTTCCACCTCATTTCGGGACTAAATTACACCAAGGATTCGTTGTTTTAGCGAAAAGAAAACAGAGGCACTACAGAGATGAATGTGCAATAAATAATGTCAAACAAATGTGAAACCAACAGCTGCGAATTGACTTGACGTGGACAAAAGAAAGGTAACCATCAAGTATTGTCAAGACAGACAGGGAGGTCAGAGGAAGACTACTGCTGCTAAGGGTCTGGGCTCAACTATATACGAGCATTTACATACCAACAACAAGCCTAGACGGCAGACAAACCCACTAACAACAAGGTGTGACACGACCAAGACAGGGTCTCCCTTCTGCCACTGCAGGGGCCAGCAGCACACCTCAAGCAAACCGCTGTGACACCAGCATGCACCCGAGTGTCAAATAACACATTAACAACTATGTTTTAACGCTATTCTATTTGACAAATGAGCTCCGTCTCTCCTTGTGGATGCGAAAAGGAATGTCTCAGAAGCTGCGTGTTCGGTGGGTGTGTTGAGCCTAGTATTTTTGGAGCGTAGTGAACCCAGAGGAACCGAGAAACCAAAAGGGTAATTATACCAGCATTCTTGAAAGCGAGCGCTGCGTAGGGCCAGAGATTCTTGTGTCTGCTTGCGTATCTATGTGTGTGTGCACATGCGAGCCCCGTGTGTGTTTGCAAAGACCGACCTCATGTTTAAAGACAAACCACTCAAAAGACAGTAAAGCTATTGAAATGCAAATTGGACACACAAACACATGGTTTGCTTTCCACCCCAAACCCCCAAAAAAGAGAGCTATGGGATCCATTAAGTGCCTTTGGAGGGAAGCTATCCAGTGACACACCCCGATGGGCTACAATATGTGTCAAATCTACTTTAAAGTGACATATTGTGGGTTTGTTGCCCCCTCGGAAACAAAATAATGACTGTATTCACCGCACAGATGGATGAAACCGAAAAATATTTGTCGCTGCACCGCATTGTGTCTCAAGCAAGAATATTTTTCTATCTTTTGTTTGGCTGGAGGAAGTGGACAGGGGCATGGGGCATCTGGCACAAACAACCCTAACAATAGAGCCGCACACATAAACGATCTTACGTATCTGGAATTGGAAAAAAAAAGTTGGATCAACAAAGTCATAAAAGAGGTTTAAAGAATATCTCAGGCACTCTGGTCATAAAAATGTCATCCTACAACACTCCGCCCAATCCTTTACATTTCTGTTTGCTTTAAGAACTCGAGAATCGTGGGTGTATTTGATTTTTTTTTTGTCTTCCCTCACTGTCCAAGCCAATCCCTTAGCCCTCGCCAGGGAACTACCTCACTTCCTCTTCCTGCTTCCCTCGCAGGAAGAGAGCCGAGCGGTGCTGCAGTGGCCGACCACCCGGCTGTAAGGCCCTGCCTTCGTTTGTTCCTGGCCAGATAATAGGCGAGGAGGCAGCCAAGACAAACACCGGCTCCGGTGATTGTGTGTACTTAACAAAAGTCCTCATGGTTAAAGACGGCTTCAAAGCCACACTGGACAAATATGTCTTGCTGCGAGTGCTTAGCACTTCAGTATGTTCCATCGCCGAGTCGTCCTCAAGTAGAAAACTGAAGTACGCTACCTTGATAATGACGCTGACGTTTGGGCTACATGTGCCAAGCTGGCTGAAGTACAAGAGATTATAAAAGTGACAGGAGTCGAACCAGTAGCAAAGACTGAAGCCAACACCAGTACTGACAATACTACACATCAAACCAGTCATGCTACAGTTGACCACGTCCATGTAGTAACTGTTAAGAAAGAAAGCAAGTGCAGGCTACAAGGAGAAACCTGAAGTATCAGCAGCATGTAGTTCCCTGACTTTCTCCTGTTTGATCATCTTATAACTGGTTGCCACCTCCTTGACGTGGAGACACTCGAATACACAAACAGCTGGACAGATTATTATGTGAATATAAGTGCAGACTAGACCAGAGCTGCTGGTCCTCCTGAGGCGGCCACACAGGATGTCTGAAACATGTCCGTCAGGCGGGACAGAGAGACAGATGGATATGTGGCCAAAACTGAACTCGCCTCAAAAAGACTAACTGTTACCGTTATCTGATCATTTAAAGTAAATGTATCACTCTGTGGACAGAAATGCACACAAGTCCTCTCAGCTGGAATAAAAAAAATGAGCCACTCCATTAGATCTGCCTGATGCGAATGAGCAAAAACAACACAGTGAGACACACTCCTTCTCAGTGGGAAAGAAAGATGAGAGCGATTACCAGCAGATAACACGACTATTGAGAGCAAATCCGATGCTAATAGAGATTTCATATGGATCACGAGAGGCTTTTCCTCTGGAATTTTACCAAAGCCTGACCTGGTGAGCGGCCAGACAGGGTGAAGCTTCACCCACTGCCCAGAAGCATCAACATCTTTTTCTCTGCTCACTTTAACTCTGCTCGGCCCTTCTCCTCTCTCCTTTTCCTGTGGCAGGAAATTCTCACAATTGCCGACCATCACAGGAGGCAGCGGGGTCTGGCTCGGCCGAGTCTGAACGCTCAGCTCCAGTGGGACTTTTGTCAGAAGCCAGCAAACAAAGGATGCTGCTCCCCACCTCAAAGGCTCTGCTACATACATGGCAAACTAGAGGTCAAGAGTCTTAATACAGTTATCACCAGGACTGGGACTTTGAAGTTGGCAGATAGAGAAGAATGCCTGACTAACAACTGCTGTGAATTGAGGTGGCTTATCTGGAATTACCCGATCGTTGCCGGGGTCTCAAAGTGCCGACTGTAAAACAACCCAAAAGGCAGGCAGAGGGTTTCTTATCAACTCCAGGTCTGAGTGGGTCATTCTGAAGGAGCTGCAGAGTGGGTCTAGACAGGTGATGTGATAAACCAGGCCAGACTCAACGGTAATCTACAACAAGCAAAAGCCAGGAGCCTGGATGCTGCCAGTGTTTGTCCTTTACCTCAAGGTGACAAGGACAAAAACCCCCTGAGGTGTTCATGAACTTGATGAATGTGTTTCTAAACGATTCACTTTGTGAAACTATTTCACGAATGTCCTTAACAGCTTGAATCCGTATAATATCATCAGGACAACTGGAGATTTTTTTTTTTTTTTTTGACGTGACCAATGTGAAATCCCTCCAGTGCTCTCCTGGAATGCAAAGTCGGGCGATAACAGATTTTCTTCCTGATGGGTATTAGGTTTTGTGATTCCATGGTTGAGACAGCTGGTGTTCCCTGAGAGGGTCTGGCTGTTAGCTAAGTGAGACGATGCCAGGAATATCGCCATCTGGCCCGCCTCAAGCTATGCCCTGTTGACACACACACACGAAAGAATAATGCGGTTACTACCATGGTTCATTCGAGTTATCTACCACCAGCCAGGGCAGGCACGAATGAACGGACGAATACGCATGCAAAACACACAGCTGGCCCACATGGATCATCGGAGAGCCAACTCCAGAGCTCCACGACGAAAGATTTATGCTCACACAGAGAGCCCTAGACGTGGATCAGGTGACCAGGGGTATCCTGATAAGCTTTCCATGGCCAGATGACAGCCTACCTGCAAGGACTCCCCCCTTGATAATATCCATTCATAAACAGATCCCAGGACAGCCAGAGTAAGTTCAGCAGAGCAAAAAAAAAAAAAAGAACATATGTGTCTCCTCACGGGAGAGAGAAAGAGTGCCAGCTGGATGTAAATCTTTCAGATAAGACCTCTGCTGACTTCCTGTTTCACAATGAGTGCAGATGAAGTGTGTTTCCTTTATTCGCTCTTCTCCCACCACAACCACAAACTGCTCAACTGTCCCATCCCTGGCTGAAAGAAATAAAGAGACGTGCAGTAGAGATCACAATGAGAAAAAAAAAGTATTGTGGTTTCTATTTCTGTAACTTGTCACTCATTAAGTGTGTGTCAGTGTCATCCAGCCTCTGCATCAGTACTTTCTGTAGGTAAAGCTTTCATCATCACGCCTGCATGTCTATGAGCACGTTCCTAATGGTTCTATGACTCAACTAAACCTCGTTGTGCTCATATCTGTACCAGACCTGAGGTGGCTGATAAGGAACCATGTGTTGGAACAGACAGTTAAAACAGTTGAGACAAAGGGCCAAAGCCCACAAATCAAGTTGAGCCTGCCAGCCCAAGACTAAAAACAGGATTTAATACAACCACAACGCAGCCCCTCAAACCCCCCCTGTAAGCAAAAGGTCAGCAGGCACGCAAAAGGCGCAGGCAGTTAAACAAACTGGAAGCACCGAGAGGGCAGAAATATCTCGGACTGGTACGACACCTTATAATGACCTTAAAAGACAATTTCATCCGATTCAAGCCGAGCTAGTCTGCCGGTGCCCCCCTTTACACCGTGCGCGTAAAAGGAGAGATGTCGAACAAATGTTTGCATCAAGCAAGAAAGGCACGCTCCATGGAGCCGTGCGTAATTTGCCCAAACTTATAAGTGACTCAGATCTGTCGATTTTCTTCTGAGTTGTGACCAACAGTGAGGACACTGGAGACGCAGAGTTATGCGTAAAGCGGGGGGGATTTCTTATCTGACAGCCCGCAGCGTTGCGCCTTAGAGACGACTTAAAGAGTGTTTGACTTCAAGGTAAAATTCAAATAAAGCTTCAGGGTCCTTAATACTAAAAGCAACTAAAAACATGCACACTGTAGACTTCTAATTACACCTAAAAGTAAGCTACATTTATCCTCTAACAGATCAGAGAACAGGAAACCGCTTGAGTATTGTGAGTGTGTGGACACAGTTTTACTTTTAATATAAAACTACTAAAAAATAATGAATTTACAAACACTTAAGGTAAATGATTATGGGATTGACTTACGTGTTAATATCATTTTCTAATGTCTCGATCGCGACCAGCCTCAGCATAAAACTCCCGGCTGCGCTCCGGCAGGCTACGACTGTCCAGTCAGGTCTACTCCACTGTTAAGGCGAAGCCCGCATGATAAATCCAGAGTAAAGAAAACGCAAACTACACAGTCGGCTGCAAATGTCCTCTGACCGTAGCGCAGGACAGTAAATCCATGGTTATAATTTGATTTGGCTGCGATGAAACACACAATTCCACAATCTTCAAAATCCTCCCAACGCCGAGTCCCTAAATGAAGCGGTCCCCCAGCAGGAATGTGAATGGAGTGTAGTGTGATTCAAGCTTTAGGAATGGGCAACTCTGCCGTGGCTCCACCCCCCAACCCCGCTCCTCTACTCTCCACCTGATAAGGAGCTGGAGGCGCACAGATCCACAGGACAACCTCGTATCATGATGTGTAGGGAGGAGGTTATCTCTTTGACACATTATCTACCATTATATTGCGTAAAAGCGCGCTAATTATGACACCAAATCGCTCTTTTGATTTATCACCTGCGCTTCATCTGTTCACTTGTGTTCTTTTTTATTTATTTCTATGAATTACTAATATAATTAACTGATTTTCTTGTTCTTACACATAAAATCGAAAGTGATTAACTGAGCTCCCCGGGATTCCCTTCTATTCATTTCACCTCCTGCCTCCACTTGAGCCTCAACCACCTCCCCTAATAAGCAGCAATTGACTCTGGAGGTTGGTACCTCAGTTTGCATATCATTAGAAAATAGTGGAGACAACTGAGAGACGCTCTTTTGTGACGCCAGATTAGTCTGAAAAGCGCAAGTGGCGCAGTGAAAAGAGAACTGTTGCAGGTATGGTAATGCCTTTTGGTCCTGCCCCTGTCAGTGGCGCGTCTGACTCACGTACACCACCTCAACACATTTAGTCCTGAACGCAGGCCAGATTTTTAGGAAGTCTTGGTGATGCAAACTCTTTACACAACACTACTTAATCACTACAACTGGAAATTACTGTGATAACAAGATGAATGTAACTTATAAAAATGCTATTTCTATATTAACTTTCCCCGCCAGAATAAAAGTAGTGTTTTTTTTGGCACTGTATTATTTACAATCCATGCCTCATTTGGGGGAAATGTGTTGATGCCTCTCACTTTTACATGAACATGTGTGCCTGCATGGGGAAAGGTCACACATTACTAATTTATAATTGGTCTATTTCAAAACAACCTGTCCGGTTTTCCCCCTCGCTATCTTCAGGGACTTTTCATGCACGTTTTCCCAAGAACTCCTCGCCAACGTCAGAGTTTGGCATGAGCCAGTTCTCTGTTATTGCCATGGTGACACACAGGCGCTAAGATACTGCAAAAAAGAAAAAGAAGGGAAAGCCAGACGAGTCACCATGTGGCAGGGAAATACATGTAATCCAAAGTTTGGACAGCGAGTCGGGGGAAAGAATGATGCAAAAAATCCTGGCTAACTTGTGCCTTCTGTTGTTGGCTGCCACGCTGGTCCCAGCTGACTGAGGAGTCACAAGTGATTCACCCAAAGGAGATGCTGCCAGCTAATAAAGTGAGCAAAATCATGAGTCTCTACAGTGCAGGCATTCATAAGAGTGGGTGGGAAGCATTTGAAGCTTTCGGTATATTAAAATAATGTTTTTAAATGTCTCACCTCCAAAATATGAACGTGGCGTTCTACAAACACGCCTTTTTTTATTTGAAATATTCCTGCATAACACATCAGTGTTTTGTTTAGGGCTCCTGGAAAACCCATGCCAATTTTTTAAAAACATCAAAACATATACTTAACATTTTATCATCTTGATACTTAATGACTTTTCCTAATCTTGAGAGAATAGCTCGTAAACATGATGGCGTTTTTCAGACGTCTGCTACAGAAAATAACACATTACTTCTGTTTGGGGTCTCAGAGATTCCTGCTGGTTAAACACAATGGATTTTCACATGCTTTATATCTGTAATTGGTGTTGACAGTGACTTTTTTACGCAGCGCTACACCTCCCAAATCCCAAATAAGTCTATTTAGTTTTCTGTTATCGGAATTTAACAACAGTCTGACAGACAGAAGACATCCAAACTTAAGTCACTTCACAATTTAGACTGACATACTGTATTTCTTTTTCATCTTTAGGGGGAAAACAGGAATATTTCTTCATTCATAACCTATATAACATATATAACAAGAGATATTTCCTTATTTTGTGTAATATACATACAGCACTGGGGTCTGTGGGAACCCAAACAGAAGTAAAGCCAATGTCAACAAAACACAAGGGTTAACATAGCTTTACAAAAACGTCATGCGGTCTAATTTAAATCAGGAAACACTCCATGAAAGAGTAAGTAAACAATACTATGAATCAGGTGGAGTAATTCAGGACCATGCCGTGAACACATTTTGGCTCAAAAAGTGTTTAGGTTTTTGCTCCATCCAGCTAAAGCATCAGCATTATGTCAGCTGATCAGCACTAATATCTGTGCATAACTTCCAAATAATACGTCAAGAAGAAAGCGTGATCTTATGAGCTCATAAAACAGAGAAAAACCTCTTGTGATTTTTTATCTTAAATCTGTAACCTGGAGGGAGGGAGAAAGATAATTATGGTTTGTTAGTTTGTGTGTGAGAAGAGAGGGAGAGAGAGAGAGAGAGAGAGAGAGAGAGAAAGCAAAGAGAGGAAGGAGAGATGAAGAGAGATTACCAAACAAGGCCAAATCCCCGTGCTACATAAACCCCGACCACCCAGAGGCTGCACCCAAAACCCAGACCTAAAGCTACCCTCGGCTGAGATGGGTCAACAACCCTCGCGCAGAGTTGACGGGGTACACACTCTCGAGTTTGTTTTGTGGTGATAGACGCACAACAATGCCAGAGATTGTTGATGAATGTGTGTGGTAAAGTGTGAGAGATCAGACAAGCAGACTGCCGCTGCTGCCAGTTGCTCCGGGGCGAAATGAGTGTGTCTCTTTTAGAGCGTCTACAATTTTCATTCATCAAAGCTCGCCAGACTCAGGCGCTTGTTTGGCTTATGATTCAGATAGAGATCAAATACACATCAGTATAATAAGGGCTTTGGACAAAAGAGAGGAAATGAGGAGATGCATCAGTGTTACTGCAGGCAGACACACTGGATTAAGCCTGCATTAAATGCAACTTTTCCTTAGAAAGGGAATGCAAATAAACAATTTTCCCCTTTAGGAAAGTTTCAGAGGATTATTTTGTGAGTCATAGTAAATTTTACTCGTGTCTCTAGGTGCTCTAAATTATCACCTTTATTCTGAAGTCAAACAATAAGCCCAGGTGTAAAAGTCAGAACAGACCACAGTTTGATAAGAATTAGCCTCATCAACCTGTTGCTGCTGGGTTGTTGGGTGAAGCTACTGTTGTAGGTTGTAAACTTTACAGCGTCACCTCTGACCCGAGACATCAAGGGAGGGGCTGGTCGAGGGAAAAACAGAGAAAGTGAGCATTAAAAATAATTTAAAAGAAAGACTTTAAAAGGAAGACTTGACTGAGACACAGATGTAGAAGTAAAAAAGGATAAAAACCAAAAACATAAATGTGAGAAAAAGATGAAGATTTTCCTCCAGACATGGAGAGTCCTCCTCTGGGCTCGCCTTGGGGTCCCTTCTTCCACCATTTCTAATCCCAAAACATCGGAGGGCAGGTGAGGGTCAGCGGACGGACGCGTCAGTCCAACACACACACACATAAAAACACACAAACACCCAAGGCCGTGTCAACAAAGACTCACAAGAGAGATAACCAAATTATGGGTCTGCAAAGGTCATAGCGACCATCCTGAAATAGAGATGAACATGTTTAAGTGTCTGAGCTGATTCTTTTTGTGGATGAGAATTTCAGATAACAAAGCCATAAAGATGCTTGTTGCAGCTGATGTGTAGGTCATAAAATAGAGATTAAAGGGGCCTCTATGTATTTATTACAGCGCTATCTTATACATTTAATGTGCACCACCGCTGTCCTTGAAACCTGAATCTGAAAGCCAATGACAAGAGTGTGTCCTCTACCTTTCACTGATGTAGTTTGAGATAATGAGTTTAACTGCTGTGTGTGTGAGACAGACAGAGAGAGAGAGAGAGAGAGGGTGAGTGAGACAGAGGAGGGAGGGGAATAATCTTTTCATAACAGGAATCTCCAGAAATAGCTAATGCATGGTCGAGGGGGGGATCAGCGCAATAAGACACTGATTAGAGAGAAAGAGAGAGAGAAAGAAAGAGAGAGAGAGCACATGCTTTCGTACACACAATGGCGAGGAGGAAGTGTAGGGAGACAGAGGCTTGGACCAGCACACACACAAACACACACACAAACAAAGGAAGTGTGAAGCAGACAAGCGGACCAAATGGTTCGCCGACACCCCCTCCGGGCTTTGATGGACTGACCACGATCACAATAGAGGCAGGAGGCTGACACACACACACTTACACAAACAATGGATCCGTGTTGTACTATCATGTATTTTTCAACCAGGTGTTGAGGTCCACGAAAACACAAAAGCTTTACAATTGGATCGACGGTTTATCACTGAGGTCTTCACGTTGTTGATCGTGGCAGCGAGGGTCTAATTAGACTGTGGCACGAGTGCAAAAATTTAAAAAGCGGAAAAGCGAACCGCTGGAGGAGGGTTGATGGAGATTTGCATTGTGCAGGAATAATGAGCTTCGAAGTGATAGTCTGGAGCGAGGTTTTGTCTGTACTGCATGTCCTTTGCATGCATACACATGCACACAAGTCTGCGGAGGATGTTTATCGTTTAAACAAAATACAGTTTCACATTTGGTGAAGCTAAGCTTGGAGGTCACCTGGATAATGGCCTCTCTTCTTTAAAACAGATTCCTCGTGCTACGTTTTCTCTTATAAAACACTAAAGTACCAAAACAAAATCACAAGTATCAGCTTTTATGTCTGACAGAGACAGCTGACAGATGCTTTATTTGCTATGTGTACACTTCTGCAAGATATGACAAGTGATCTCACTGTATATTAAACACACATGAATACACACAGTTCACACACCGGCTTGTTCACAACAAAGTCTGTAACACTGTTCCTATCCTGCTAATGGTTCTTTTAGTTCATGTAAAGAAGAAACATGATTGGTCCAATCAGTCACCTAGTATCTAAAACACACTGAGCCACACTGGGTCCAAACTCCGTTCAGTTTAATCGGGTTGGGTTGGACGCAATCGCGTCGCCGCAGGTCAACAAGAAGAAATGTGTGGTGATGAAGAGAGTGTGAACTGTGAAGTGAAGGAAAAATGACACGTATCGCTCCTGCACATATTTTTTTGACTGCAGCTGCTCGTTAATTGGTGCCGCGTCATGCTGCTGCCGGCATACTTTCAGGGTCTGGTAGGGTTGAGTACATTTTGGATTGTGACCAATTATCCTGTGGTCTACTGGGGATCGGTCTACCTAGTTGTTCTGTCTGTTTAGGCCCCGGTTTGAGCTCTGAGTTTACTGTAGCATGAGATTTATTGTCCTTTGGTCCCTTTCAGATCAGTCTGGCAAAGGTTTTCCATGGGTGCACTTTAAATCACAGTTATAGCCTTAGCTCCAAGTTTACATTATTATATTTTTAGAAACTCTAACAATGGGAGCGAACAGAACTATTAGCAGCCAGTATCAACCATAAAAAGTACATTTATTTTCCTCAGCTCACTGTAAATCTTTGAGCACGGCTGACATCTTTAAGGAGTAAAATCACATGTTTCCCTGTAAAGCACTAACATATGCGGCTTCTGCTCTCAACCTTGGATTTCGGACAGTGGTGGAGAGAATTATGGGCCGACACTAATGTGTAAATGCTAAAGCAAACAGTGTGTAAGTATACACACGCACGCGTATATGCACACTTTCAACACAGAAGCATACACTGAGTTAAAGACTCTTAGATCCTCTAGTCTACAAATCCATCTCGCCATCATCCGTACACATAAAATATATGGTGCAAGACATGCTGTAGTTTGTCATATTAATACTGTGTTCATTTCGCTGTTCTCTTTGTTCTTTTATGCTTAAACAAACAAAGCCATTTGTATCTTGAAGACATTTTTCACAAAGGAAATCCACTGATCAGCAGCCGTCTCTAAAGCACTGATCAAGATAAAGAAGCCCAGAGGAGAAGACGGATAGATTCACACACGCAGACTCCAGATTACTGCTCATATTTTTCTTATTAGTCATGGAGAAAGCAGATTAGTGATGGTGTGCTTTAGGGTGAGAGAGGGGTGGTAGAGGAAGAGCAGGACAGGGGGCAGTTGCTAGAGGTTCTGGTAAAAAAAAAAGGTGGGAAAAACAAAGAAACATTGACATTAAAAGTTAAATTTAGAGGATGAAAAAACAGTATAACGAAGACGTCTTACAAGTCCAATAAAGTTGGAAAGAAATTACAGGAAAAGAAAGATTGAGAGGACAGCCAAGCTTTTATTACAAGAATAGAAGCTGTCATTTTGTCATTCAGTGTTACAGATAATATGCCAAGTAAGTGGAAACCTCTATCCCAACTTAAAATGTTGTAAAACTGCTGCGGTTTTTCTCCAAATGCTGCTTGATTATTGCCATTAATCTTACTGCTAAGGCTCAAAAACAACATTTTTATGCTACAGTGCAGATGTTACAGGCCTTAAAGTGAATGAAACAAGTTGGTTTGATTTATTTCTACAGGCTCCAACACTGGAGAAATCACATTTCAACACATAAAGACTTACTGTGTGTGTGTGTGACCACATTTTCTAAGAATTACAAGAGGTGGAGGTCTGCTTGGGAAACCAAGTGAATACTTGGGGAGTGGTTAATGATGCCAACCATATGGCTGTGAAGCGAACCCACAGCAACATTTCGAGCTGTTCCGTAATGCCTGGAAATTTCCAGAATTTCTATTCCAAACCAAGTGAGGTCAAATAATCAGTATTAGTATTAATGGAATAATCTCGTGCTGCATGGTTCCCGCTTCTCCAAACTGGTTCATCAACTACATCAAAAACAGTTCAAACAAGATCATGTCATCTTAATCATCTTATATGCTTTTAAAGTTCACAAATCTAATTCTGCCTGCCAAACGTTCATACCCCAAGGCTTTACTTTCCACATTAGTGATACCTCTCTTGCCTTTGACTGTCAAAATACTCAAATAGCATTTCTATAATATCAAAAATACATCTTCCCCCTTTTTTTATCCAACATGGACAAAAAAAATCTTCAGAGTGCTGAGAAAAAATGGAAAGCTCAGTTCGTAGAGATGTAGCTTAGGAACCAGAGGGTGGCCAGTTCAAGCCCAGCATGGACCACAGTATGGAGCATGGAGAGGTGCCTGGGCACCGCCCTTGAGCAAGACACTGAACCCATAACTGCTCTCAGGGTGCCACCACATGGCTGACCAGTAGTCCACCATCTCATTTGCATGTCAGTGAACCCTTTGCGTACTTGTGGTTGGGTCTTTGATATGTGCAAACTATCTTCTACAACTCTGCTGGTGAACATTACGGGATATAATTTAATTCTTCACAACTGTCATATCACCTGACATCATGATGAATTGTCCTCGATAATGGCGGAGTTGGCATATGACTGGAGGAGTTGGCATAGGCCTCAAATGTATGTCAGCTAGCTTTCAGCAGCAATGACTCATGGAGCCTTGGGTGCAACATTCAAGCTGCAATGAGATGACAAGCCTTGCAGCGATACTGCGGAGGGTTAAGTGTGTATGAATGAGGAACAAGGTGGGAATGGATGGATGCTGGCTGTGCCAAGGAGATGGGAGATACTTGACATCAGGGTGAAAAAATTAATGCACGTGTGTGTTTGTGGAATCCGTCCAGGTGAGTGGTATGTTATTATCTTTTTTTATATGTCCCTGTGTGTCCTGCATGTGCACGTCCATACTGAGGTGTCCAACAACACCTTTGACAATAGAAAGTGCAGAACTCTCTTCCCTTTTCTAGTTTCTTTCCTGTTTTTGACTTCTGTCATGGCGTCTCGGACAAGTGGAGCGAAGACCAAATTCCAAAGTACCATATGTCCATTCTCTCTCTGTGCAGAATCAGCCAGTGAGTAACGCAGGAAGTTCATGCTTTAGTCTTCCATGCCCTGACCCGTGACCCCCTTTGAACCCTGACCCCGAGCGAGTTACGTGACAAACCATACAGACATGTAGGCTGTCCCGACAAACACAAACCAGGTTCAGCCCGCAGATAATCACTGATCCAGAGGCTCCTTTGCAAAAGTGCAGCGAGCAGGTTTGACTTTCAGTGATTTCTTCCAGCTCACGACTTCTACTGGCTCCTGTGTCGTGTGTTATTTTTCAGAAGATAAGATGAGAGAGAGTGCTACTGCAGATCAAAGAGAGATGGGATAAAGGACAGACAGCCATGCCAAATCCTATTCCCAAACCAAAAATATGACAAGTCCCTGAAATTGGTTTCTCATCTTGTCTCGCTTGTAGAAAACTCATAGCGACATCTGAAATCAGCTGTGATAATGTAAAACATGTGTTTTCTTGATCTGTTTTAATAAATTCATGTCTGATTAATTGCTTGCAATTGACTTCTGGCACATTTTATTGAACATTTCTGGATATGGGAACAATTACTGAACCAAACAGGATACATCTGGTAACTGCGGTTTTCTGTTGTCACAAGTTTATTACATTTATTTGACAAAGACACTGTAGGTGTGTCTCTTGTGTGACGTCCATCGCAATCTTACAGTTAGCATTTACTGCATAGGTGTGTTGACCTAAGACACAGTTTACTTTGTTATATGACCCGTAAGATTCTTAGAAATATTGAGAAATCCTTGTGTAACTGACAAAAAACTCCCAGTCCCGCTGTGCTTCAAATGATTACTGGTCTGCTCTTCCTCCAGGTAAAACACTTGAGATGAAAGCGCTTTTTCAGTCTCTCATTTTGCTTTCTGTGCAAGTCATTTTCTTCCCTTTAGCTCTGGGCTGACAAATGAAGACAGGAAAGCAGCAATCACCCAGTGGATATTAACTAATTCCTCACATGACAACCTTGACCTACTAAACTGGAGATGGACGCGAGACTTACAAGACAAATGCCTCGCACATGCAGGAATTAAGGAGGATTCGGGCTTGAAATATTTCTCTGTGTGTGCATGGCTGAGCAAACCTACGTAGGTAGACAGGTTTATTTACGTGCTTTTCATATTTTTAAAGGTAGCCTTCTGTAAGCACTGACCAACAAGGAAGGTTTTTGATATGATTATGAAGGGACTTACTTCAGCGGGCAAATCTAAATGTTTGTCTTTATGCATAGCTGACCCAAATCCACTGTGCAGGAATCTAAGGAATCTGGTATATGAAGTCAAATAGAAATAAACAGAATGAACTTAGTGTGTTTAGTAGTTTAAGGCAGCACCCCTGTAGGTATACAGTGGACAGAAACTTGCTATGAATGGACTTTGACACATTTCTTCTACGTAAACAGAAAAAATGGGGTCACTCAGGGTCAAGCACTTTTTTGGTTAATCAATCTTTCTTGAGCATCAACAATAATTTGCATTTGCCCTTAAATGCTTAAAGTTCTCATTCTTCCTGCTCACTTAAATACACTTTAACACTTTATGCGATTAGCCCTGATGCCCCGAACCTTCATTCACCCACTCTTTCACTCTCGGTCCTACACATAGACGCAGTTTGTTTATTTACTTTAGGACCCTAATGGACAGCACTGATGTGCTAGAGGGTGGGAACTTTAGATGATGAACAGGAGCCGCAGTCAGTCCTACGACTCCCCCCGTATCCCTCTGCTCCTCATCGGTCCCTGGGGGATGATAGCTCAGCTCCTGAGTAATGAGGGGGGCTAATACTGTCCAGCTGGAGGTTGGCAGCAGGGACAGAACCTCCATATGCCCAACAGATTGGGCTCTGGCTCTCATGCTGACCCTTCTCTGCTTACACCCTTCCCATTTTTCCAAGAATGAAGGAATAGGAGTGGATAGGAAATTTAAAACAGGGATATTGGAGGGACACCAACAATGCAGGAAAGCAGTAATGGTTTAATGGTTCAAATCAACATGACAGATGCATGAGAATAAAACATTATGTTAGTAGTAGGTGTGATGAAAAGCAATGGACCAGACCACCATAGTGTTGAAGTGTACTGGTAGCAGCTGTGATAGCTTGAGGCGGTCTGCTCAAGTGGGAAATAGCTACGCTTTAGCTATGCCTACTTGAAAAAGACCTACCAACCATAAAAATGTGTTGAATTTTTCAAGACAGCTTTTTAGCAGTTGTCCAATTTTGTTCTTTTTAGCGTGGCCAATGCATGCTGGGATCGACGCAAGCCTCTCTAAGATTATATTGATTGATAAATTATGTTTTATTTAGTTGACAAACACTTCTGACCCTGAAGTAACAGTTGTTGATTCCTTGATGACAAAAATGAAAGGAAGCTGTTATTCCTCCATTTAAATGACAAAAACGTTGCACATTCAAATCACATGAGGCAAGTGCAAGTCACAATGTTGTCAGGCGATAAGAGATTCCTTCTAATACTTGTGTTGAGATGGCTACAGAGAGCTCAAAACACGTCATTGTCTGAAGACAAAATGCTTCGGGCCTTAAAAACCATAAAAAACAAGACAAAATCTCCCTTTGCTTCCTTGCTTTTAGTGCTAATGGCTTTAAGGCAATGAGGCAAGCAAAGGACAAGCAAATAAAGACAAGAGGCTTCTGGGTTACTGTGTTCTGGCTTTATTCCCCCGCAGGTTTTGAACACTATCCTCAAAACTGTCATGCTCATGAGGCTTCAGACGGCAAGGCGTTTCCAGCTCACGTTTCAGTGCGTGCATATTGGTAAGAGCCACTCAAGTGGTTCACATGACAGCTATATTGACCCTGCAGAAAGACAGGCAAAGAGAACTCTCCCCCTGACATGTTTACCATTCATTATGTCTCAAATGAAAGCTATTTGAGGAAGGGACAGACGCACACACAGGAATCTCTGTTAGAAAAAAGGTCCAACGTCACAAAATCAAACAAACCCTCATTTTCATAACATTCCCAGAATGCCTTTTTCAGAGCATTACTGACCTGCTGCTTTGTTTTATAACAAATGAATGAAAAATATTGTGTTCGAGGGAGTGGATAGCAGCTTTGTGACCTTTTGGGGTATTTAGCCCAAGAAATGCTGAACGGACATTATGTTCACTGACCCTGACCTCAGCCACACACACACACAAAAGACATTAAGTTGTCAAAGTGTCACTTACCCAACATGCTAATGCTAAGTGCTCCAATGCTTGTATTCTCACCAGCTGTAAGGAGTTAAAGTGGAGGCTGGCTGGGACACGGAGGGTGACAACACTCAGCCAGTGGCCTTGTGTTCACCCATTCATGGTGGCAAAGGGGTTACGATCCCTGAGTGACTACAAGGTGAAAGGTCACTCGCAAACACCTCTCGATCAGAAGGACAAACGGACATTAAGCGGGGCATTTCACTCTAAAGAGAGATTATGTTGAAGCTCCTTGGAGGTCTCTGTTGGGATGAGCAGGGAACAAGACACAAAATGAAGTTTGGCAATGTCAGCACAAGCTACTCATGTCATAACTCTTTGAAATAGAAAACAAACATCTCAGAAACAGATTTGCGTGTATACAATACTGAATAAACTTGATGCCATTTGGTAGTAGTCCAAAACACAACTTATGATGGATCACGATGTTGCCCTGACACAAACGTTTCCTTTGAGATTCTTAGAAAAGGCTTTTAAAAAAGGATCAGCAAGGGCCCGAAGACATCAATAACTCTTTTCTCAGAAGCTCACCAGAACAGTCGATACATTTTTCTTGGTCATTTTTCAAAGATCCAGACCTCTAACCAGATTTGCTGATGATTAGACAATTCTTGGAATGACATTTCTATGTCCTATTTGAGTGCCAGCAGAACACCACAACTGAATTTTGAGAAAACAATTGGAAGCCATAACATCTACAACACTCTCTATCAGATCTACCAAACACCTGGAGGTCAGTGTAGGTTAAAGTGTCACTTCGAAAATGGTCCTCTGTCTGTAATATGGTCTCAACTGTCAGGGATCTTCGAGTCATTCCTAATACAATGACAAATGCAGGACAGAAAGTATGAGGAGATGGAAAAAGGAAAATGTCTTCGCCCAAGGACCCAGAGTGACTGTCGACCTCCTCATAAATAGAAATACCAGTCACTTTCCAGTGCAGAGAAAAGAAACCAGGTCAGCTATGACATTGAGGTGGTCTGTTATCTGATCGCCATTCTGGATTCTAGAAATCCATCTGTAATGACTTCCCTTCTCAATTTCTTACATCCACTCATTCCTCATATCACACCAACCCTCAGTCCTGTTTCCATTTACATACAGCCAATGTTTCTAATCCAATTTTTAGTCAGGCTACCGGCATGCATCTAAGAATGATACTGTCAGTCACTGGTTGGTTCGTCCAGACTTAAATACCTCTAAAAATGTTGGATAAACATGTGGGATAAACCTATATCATTATTTTTTATTGAAAACCATGATCCTGTGATAAATACTAAGTTTTATTTTCAAACTGTTTCTATGACACATGTAATCTTGTGACCTGCATGGAAAGAAAGACATCCATTCTGAGCACAAGATAAAAATCTCCACCAGTATTTGGAGTCAGCTGTGCAGATGGATGATCATCCTTGCTTGAGGAAATATGTGCCCATGCTACCAATAAATGATACAATCTTGCTTAAATCTAGCTGAAAGGACAGTCGGATGATGATAACCAATGGTGCCTTGTGCGATGACATGTGAGAAAATGGGTCAGTGTGCTTGTGTTTCCGAAAAAAGACTGGAAAAACCACCCTGACCTCTGATCTAAGCAACCTTTCTAAGTAGATTTCATTTAATGTAATGGCAGGTGGTATCTCACCACTTTGTCAATATAGTTAGACATTCTTTTTGGTTCCTGGAATTCACATATTTTGACAATTTAGTTTGTTTTCCCCTGACTAATAGACAGAAACATCTGCCAGCGTTTATGAATCACACGGCAACATTTTAAATGGATAAGAATCCAGGTTAACATTGATATTTCTTGCTGTTATAAGATCTGTGTTAAGACTAATGACTCAAACATGCATTAAAATCTTGTTTGTCTATTTTCTTGTTGGGCAAAACTTAAAAAATCTGTTTAGAGACCAGTACCATCCTTATTAAATCTTGGCCTATTTCCAATAGACAGCCAAATCACAAGACTCCATCATGACTCATTGCTCCAAAATCGTGCAACCAATCAATGGCATTTCAAGGGTCAAAAATACCAACAAGAGCATCAGAATTAGCTCAAAATCCCCTGTGGATTGACTGAGTAAATTAAAGATGGCTAACCCTGCTGCTACAGCGGCAAAAAGCAGCAGACTCACAGGAAATGAAGGCCCACCGGAGAGTAAACAAACAACATACCATGAGATCAGGCACCCCGAGAGGCAGTTAAGTCACCAGAGATGAGACCGTTTTAATGGGCCACTAAAACTTGTTGTAAGTACCCATCTGGAATGGATTCTTGTGGAATGTGGCTGTTTTACAACTAATGACCAGTGACGAGTCGTCACGCCATCATCTTCCTCTTGTCTCACATCACATGTCTTAGTCGACACTGCATCACGAACATGACAGGTACTAAAACTCTACACTTTTAAGATGTCTTCTGCCTTACAAACCAACTATTATAATCTGAAAGCTTGACCCTTATGTAGAAATATCTTCCTTCACTGTTACTCAGGAGTCATATTCTGACCTCAACCTCTCATCTTCCCTTATACCTCGCAGGCGATGATGGATGGATGTGCATGGAGGAGGTGCCAGCAGAGGCACAGGCAGACTCAGAGGGGGTTTTTGCTGAAATTCATCACATGTAGGCTTTTGTTCATTTAAAGGTTGCACATGAAAGCATGCCCATTATGTTCCTGTTGTAATTACAATGTGTTTTGTTCAGGCCTGGCCTTCTTCTTTATATAGTACAGCAGCTATAATTCAGTCTAAAGAAATCATCAAACCACAAATAGTTACACACCATCAAACAATCGTCTGTCTACACTGACACCACTGACAATGTGCTGATGATGAAATTCCTGTCCTTTATGGATTGAAGACAATTGTGCTCTCATATTATTTTATTGTGCAAAAGCCCTCATTGTTTGGAGACGTTTCTAAATCATCTTGCGTCTATTGATCTTCTTGGCACATATCCTTTCTGACTCTCTACTCCATCATCCGCTTTCTCCATCCTCGGTTCTCTTGCTGACAGTACATGATTATTTTTAAAACAGCACCACCAATCAACTCAGTAGCATTGATTAAAGCTGGGAAAGAGCACAGCACGCAGTGACTCAAGGTAATAAAGACAGCTCTGTCTCTGCCAACAAAGCAACACTGCTCCCAACAGCACTCGCACCATTTCTGCTGACGGAGGGAGGAAAGGTGTAGGAGTGGACTGGCCTGAAAGTCTGCGGTGTGAAATCAGACATTCTCCAGTGCCGAGGCAGGAGTGAATTCCACGATGTGTGCAAATATTTGTGCACACCACTTTGGGAATCCCAAGCCTTGCCAAATCAGGAGTTCTGTGAGTGTCGGCTCTGCGAGGATCTGCTCCTCATCGCCGTACAATGTCAATGGACACTTGAAAGAGTGGACGCGTTGTTCCAGCTCAGTTATATCTGGATGCTTGAGTCTGTGAGGGAGACGAGTGTTTGCCCAAGTTCTGTGCTGAACAATCACATCACCTTCCAGCTGCAGCATGGCCAGCCAAATGGGACAATGAGAAGTCAAGACCGTGCATCAAGTGGGCTACTTGTGGTCTTGCTGAAAAGTGCGAGATGTCCCACTCGAGTGATGCTTAGGGCGAGGAGAAACAGAAATCAAAGAAGAGGGTGATTAGGATTCTGGTCACGAATCAGCCGATTGAAGCAAGGCCTGTGGGTTACTTTCTTTCCTCTGCCTTTTCAGGGTCTTTATGCTCTTCTCTTTGCACATGATACAATAAAAACAGCATCAAAATAATTATAAAGCAAAAGAAAAGATTGTTATATGTTGCAATGGTAGAATCTCTTGCTAAAAGATGCTTGACGTGGTTTTTTAAGTTGCAAGCTGCAGAGCTGCTGCCTGGATCAAACATCTTTTCATGGTTCAGACTTTTATGAACGGCAGCACAAATCAGGGATTGCTGGATCAATAAAACAGAGAGGGGTCTTATAATGAGTCAAAAGACACATTGAGTGAGTTCATGTGTTAAAAAGAGAAAGTGAGAAAGGACTGAAGGCGAGGGAGTGCAGCAGAACAAGCAAAGTAAACAAGTTTGGCGTGAGCTTGCTGGAGTCACCGGGTTTAGCAAAACATTCCAGAGTCTTCGAAACAAGCGGCCTTGTGAGTGTACAGGGGCAGAAACAAGGGGGCTTTAAATCACTGAACAGGAACAGTGTTGAAGGACTCTAATTCAATCATAAATATCTCAAAAGTGTTCAGCCTCACACACTGACAGCTTAAGTTAAACGACTACCAGTCACCTATTTAACAGCAGGACAATCAGTCAGAATAACCTGGCCAAAACTAATAAACTGGAAGTGGACAATATGGTTCACTAACACAAGCCTATTAGGGCAGAGATGATATATAGCCTATATCCCTACTGTGGTTTCTGCAATAAAATCTACAGACACAAAAATAATAATGTGATAATTTATTGCACTGAAGAAATTTAAAGACCGTACATTTATCAAAAGGCCACACAATCTCATTTATTGTGTTAATATAGGCTGTGGTTAATGTAGAAATCAAATCCAATTACATTTCTGCTTACAATGAAACTGACTAAAGCCAACCATGCATCATCTCATATCACTCGCTGAAGTGTCAGAGTCTGCAAAGCTAGTTACTAAAAAGACAATACAAATAACTTATTGATTTAAAAAGGTATAAAGTGAGAATGACCGATTATATTCAAACATTCATCAATGTTGAAAACATGGAAATGAATCACAGAGGTAGTGACACTGAAAATCTGATCATGTAACTTTTTCTTTTGGATGTTTCACTATTTAATGAACAGCTGATGATATGACGTCATAACATTTTGTATTGCCATTGACATCTATTGTCATTGGCTGACATGCATATACTTCTGAGCACAGTGGGAACTCCATATGTATGGTTATCAAAACATTGCACATTTTAAGTAAAATGTACAATAGATATATATTTTAGGACATGTTTCATTATTAACTATTATTTCCAAGGTAAATAATTAACTAACACTTTAGGCAAACATGAACAAGAAGAAGCGATATGGTTGAAATAAACTACAGAGGTTGCATGTCAACAGATCTCTATGACAACTGAACTCTCATCTGCTGCTGAAGACCATGTCATATGACTGAAGGCTCTAGAAAAATATAGACTTTCAGTTCGCGTTGTTCAATCAAAATACTACGCCCAAGGTCAAGAATGAACTTTGCCTTAGAGTTACAGTGGTTACACATGGTGTCTCGCTGATATAGAGCCTTGGTTTTGGCTGCAGATCTAATATCAGCGTTTTGCTTCCTTCCTTTGTTTCTGAGGGAGCCACAAGACAAACCTACTTTTGACTGACATGTTTTTGAAGTCAAGAGCTGGATTAAGAAAAGGAAAAGTGCAAAACAAATAGAAAAACATACAGAGACATGAAAAGATGGATGAGGCGGAGAGAGAAAATACAGTATGTCCCTGGCACGTATCCCATAGTCATGTCTAGTCGAGCATACATGTATGCATGCTAACACAATAAAAGAGTCTGTGCATGCTTTTAGGTATGCTCTGAATCACTCACTCACTTACACACCTACATGCACAAACACTGTTTTTATGACTCTCTCAGTAGTCCAAGTGTGGCACGCTTTGCTCATGAGACACACATGGACTTTCATAAAAACCGCTGGCACAAACAGAAATGGCCTTGGCCTACTTTTACAAGTCCACATGACTAGGATGGGATGCAGCCACAAAAGTCGACAGAGGAGCAATTCATCTGCCTTGATAAAATAATAAGGAGGGTGCTATTTATAGGCACGGCAGCTTGACTTAAATGTGAAGACATACTGAAACATGACACTGCCAACAAGGGAATTGGTGCCTATAAGGAATATCACAAGCTGTTCCAAATGAGTGACTTAAGGTGCTCAAATTAAACCACTGGAATGTCGACATGATGAAACATCTTAAGCACATCTGCTGTGGAAAACAGGAAAATTCAAGATTCAATAATTGCTGGAGTGTTGTGGTATCACTTGACATCAAGATGTAGATGGAAAATGTCTCTTTTTAAAAATGTGCTGTGAGAACTTTACAAGATCTAAACAGAGTTAAAACACATTGCGAGCAAAACCACAAACACTTTAATTGTTGCAAAGACCACAAATATATATGCCAACAAACAGTTGAGGATAATGGGCTAAAGCTCAACAGCAAAGCCATGCAGTCGTGAACGTTCAAAGTGAGCCGAGTCATCCCAGCAGTCTTATGTAGAAGGCACACATACTGTTCATATTTGTGTTTATCTGCAGTTAACTTTCTTGTTTTGAGGCTAATTCCCAGATTAAACTTTAATAGTTTTGTCCATTCTTGGGGTGAAAGTATCTTGTTGAAGCTAATTTGTTACACAGCTGCCCGCTGTGTGTTCATTCAAAGAGATTTCTGCTGATGTCACACTGGTGCGCCCTTTCTGACTGCTTCTTTGGGCGTCCTTGAGGCGTGAAATGGCCCTGCTGGGTCCCTGTAGAGTCACATAGGCCACAATAGGACCAGGACATCTGTGTGGTTTAACAGTAGGCAGGGCTTGAGTAGACCGGAACATGCCTATGGATCTCCCACTGGCCCACCCTTAAGCCTAATACAAAAGCCTGGTTGCCATTTAACAATAACACATTCATGCACAAGTAGTGAAGACACAAATATGCACTCACAAGTGGCTCTAAGACATTACAAATATATAAAGAGACCCTTGATTTAATTTATTGTTGTGTGTTTAGGCAAAGTGAGTGTTTTATGACCGCAATGTTTCTCCCAGCTGCAGGATGGTTTTGATAGTGATGTTTTAGGCATATGCTGAAAAACCTTGCATGAACTTAAGGTTTCACCTCATTGGGGGTACACAAGGCTCTATGGATGTCAGGTGGTTTTTGGGTTGGTGGGTTATTTTTGTCCGAACCACTTCGGTCCAGTTGGTTACACACTGACAGATTGCCAACTTCATCTAGTACAAGGCAAGTTTTTGTATGCCTGTGCTTGAGTAGTCGTTTTGTGGTTTGAAAGGGCCCCAGCTGTGCTTGCCAAGATTAATGCAGTGGTAGCTGGGGATGTGGTAATGCAGATTTAGTAGCGCAGTGCAATTTTGGTATTCATTTTGGCATTAAATTGTCTCCAAGAAGACTTAGCACAAACGCAGACAGTCTGCGTCCTTTGTTTTGCTTTAGTAGGTAAATGCAAACACACAGGTCTCTATAAAATTACGCAAACCTCTTAAATGAAAGTTTACTTACAAATTGCTCAAACCAGACGCCAATAGGGACTTTGCAAATGCCTGCCTAGGTATTGTCCTTTTGCCTTCCTACCAACCAACCAACCAACACCTTTTGACGCCCCAAGGAGCCATTAGTGGAGAGGATACTACACCAAAACTTCCATTTCCAGTGCACCTAGGGTCAGATTTACTTATTATGCCTTGAATTCAATTTGTACTTGAAGTCTGAATGTAATTAGTATCTGATTTACTTGGCAGCAGCAAAATTTGAGATCTGGGACTGTATGGGACTATTAACTCCTTAAGTGCAGTTGAGAAACTAACTAGAAACTAGTAGTAGCACTTAAGACAGACGATGCATAATTTCACTGCAACGTTTTCAACTTAGGTGAAGCCAAACACACTTACAGTGCACTATAGAACAGAGGGGGGACTGCTTTCAAATAACTGCTTGACATTTAGGCTTATCATTTAAGAAAACAGTGCAAACTCAGTAATTCAAAATTGGCGTAACATACATACATTGATTGACAAATCTCTGTTGTGCAACAGCATTATCCAAGTGCTGTGATGATAGGCACAATAAACCAAATAAGCCTCTCAGGTAGCCAGCCAAAAAAAAAAAAAAAAAGCAGGAATAACCTTCTTCACCTTGATGCAATCCATGATCACATCACCCAATTCAGTCCTGCAGAAGTGGCTCTGCATTATAAATGAGACTCGGCAAAAAAATATGGGTTTTGTGTAAACATGGCATTTAGAGAGAGAGACTGTTACACAATATCCACGTAAAATGTCCTAGTTCGATGGCAGGATAGTGAACACACACGTAAGTGTTAGCGGGGGGAAAAAAACAGTACGTCAGCATAAATGACACGAAAGAAAATAATTCATGTGCTGAGTGGTGTTGACATAATTCAGCGAGCAGTTATTGTACACTCTGTTCTGAGCGCTGTGTCTATGATCACGACGGTTTATGGCTGTTTTTTCCACTGATTTTGTTCCACTGTGATTGTTTATTGCCCACACCTTGGCATTCATTCAAAACCTCATTAGTTTATATCACTGAGATGTCCGATGACCTTGACGTTGTTAAATGGCAGCCTGCAAAAGGAAAGAACATCCTTCACTGCTCTTATGTGTTTGTGTCGGGTTGAAGATGATGTCACGGCAGTTACACAAGCGTTTCTATGGCAATCTGCTAAAGAATCCCATCTACACTGACGAGCAGCGACAGAAAACGAAATCGAGTTGAGTTGTACCATGAAGTGGAAACACAGCTTAAAGGAAATATTTCACAGGCAGGTATGATGACAGATTATGTTGTTGCCCTCTCTCTCTCTTACGATCTGCCCTGATTCCAGATGCCCTTTGACCTGTCTGAAGATTAGCAAACAGAGCAAAAGGCATGCCACTCATTCCTTACTGTTCTCGTCTTTGAGACAAAATGTGTTCAATGTACTAAACTGACTTCCTATAAAATCAATACGTCACCATATTCATCTTTTCCAAAGGTGGTGGAGCATTGAATCCAGCAGCGTTATTTGAATCATGGAACAAGTCTTTGGCATTTTCAGAAAGAGAGAAATTAACTACGGTAAACTGAAATTCTCAGAACTGTTAATCATGAGCTGTTGAAAAGGCTCGAAGTCCACATGTGAATGCTGCAGTATCCGTTACTGTCCTGTTGGAATATCATACCTTTGGCCTAAAGGGAGGGAACAGAAAAAGATGTCCTCTCGACTTAATATTTCCATTCATACAACTTCAGTGCCAAAAGAGACTCTGTCATGAAAGCGGGTTGATTTAAGGGGGCTCCTGAGGACAATAACCTGACAAAGCAGTGATCTTTTTTGATGACGTCTCCAATAGACAGCGTGCACAAAGGCTGTGAGTGACAGCTGGGCTTTGTCAGTGGATAAACTCGGTGTTCTCAGGCGCATGTATTCCCCTTCAGCTGTAAATACTGCTTTAAATATGTGATGTGATCATAGGTGCAAAAAGGGTGGGAAATGTCAACAAGGATATTGGGTTTCAGGATGCGTGATGCTGCACAGGACTGACATGTAGCCCTTAAGAGCATGCCCAGAGTGTTATTACCTAATGTACATGCGTCATCAAGCATCACACACAACAATAATGACATCTTTAAGTGTTATAGTAAATAACTATCAAGTCGTAGTCGTGTTTTTTCCAAGGTAAGACCAGATCTGAGATATTCTAGTCATATTTAATTGGAAGAAATATATATTTTAATCATACTCATATTGCATTTAATGTATAAAATGCAGTTTAAAGGGTTTCAGATTGACTGACTGACATAGCTGTCTTGGTACAGTACAATGTGTTCCTGTACTTTATGGCCAGGAATTCATGCATGCATGAATTCACACACACACCCTTAATGATTTAACTACATGTGCATTTCCTGTGAAAGCCACATTGTGCCCAGATCTTGCAGAAAAAGAGCAAATAAAAAAAGAAAAGAAAAAGAAATTAGTGTCAAGAGAACTGTAATCGGATCCGATCATAAGTCTTTGACCCACTTACAACTCTTCGCTCTTTCATGTGGGACAGTGAGCAATGTTTCGACAGCCTGACCTGGACAGTGTTTGCCGGTATTTATCACCTGGTTCTCCCTACTTCAATAGAGAGGTTAGGCCACAGGGCACTGACCTCTGGATTCAGTGGGAAAATTGTGTTACCTCCTCCTTTGAAAAGAAGCACAACAGCACCTGCACCGACTTGGAAGGTGTCGAGAATTCAAACACGATGCAGCCAAATGTCATGTCAATCGTGAGCCTCAAAGAGGATCGCGTCTCTTTTTAAAAACTCTTTTGAAGTGGGCTGAACCTGCAGATGATATCTGCCAACATTCCTCAAGAGCAGCTCGGTTAATCCATTTCCTTTGCTACTGCTCTTGAATGATAAAGGCCTCTCTGTATTATTCAAAAAGCACGGTAGCTTGGGAGTTGGAAGTCTATTCTGATGCACTCAGTCCTGCATGTGTACAACCAGCTCATTAGTTATACATGGGCAAAACTCGCTCTGTGGCATTGGCAGGTAAGCCAACAGTGCTATTACAGAAGTCCTACACAGAGAAATGTTTCCATGTACATGCATTCCCACCAACACAAATAGACCAGCTGTCAAACGAAAAATCTAAATGTGACACAAACCTGCGGATAATTATTCTAAAAATGGGCCAAGAAACGTCTGAACTAGTCAGTGCCTGTTTCTCTGAGCTGCAGCAGCACAAGAACATCCAAGATTCCTATTGATCTGTTTGTCAGAAACACTGTTCACTGTACCACAGCCTTGTAGCATATCATGTCCTCTCTCTGAGACAATGACAATGCAGTTTCAGCATCCTGCAGTGAACCTTGTTAAACAGCGTTAAACTTAATTTCTGCACAACGCAGGCAAACAAACATGCATAATGTACGCCTGCTGTGTCAGTCACTGCCTTCGTCACTCACCTGCCACTCGACCCTCTCGAGCTGTCTTGCTGAGCATGTCTAGGGCTTTGGAGGTAGAGGACCTGATGTGGTCACTGAAGGACCTCTGCAGCAGCAGCAGCCTCATGGAGCGAGACATGTCGTTTAGCATCCACCGAACTGTACCTACGTCAGACCTTGTCCCTACACCTGTTCCGGCTCCCGATCGGGTCGATTGATGTGCTTTTGTGGCTTGTCAATGCTCCCTTTTTTCCCACTGCGCCTATTTATTAGCTTGCACGGTATTGTTCGATCATAATCTGACTAATTTCTCCGCTCTATCCTCTCTACTTGTCTATTTTCTGCCTCCACTCTGTTCTGTTCCAGTCTGGACTGTACACTCCCCGTCTGCTGCAGCAAGCATTAGTGCAGTAACTGCTGGGACACATCCAGCGAGTGCTGCAATGCTCTCATATTCTATTCTGCCAGTGTGTGTGCGTGTATATGTGTGTGTAAGTGTGAGCAAGTGCTTTCTGACACAGCGCTCTCACTGAATATCTGAGTGATATAGAGTCACGACGAGCAGCATCTCTTTTTCCCTCTGCTATTTTTGTTTTCTAGCTCACATCTTTTCACATCTCTCCTCTCTTTCACCTTCCTCCTCTCTCTGTTTACACCTGCCCTTCCCTGTCTAGACACAGAGAGCATCAATGCCAGTTATATAACCCACTGCTCTGGCAGCCTGCATGTTATGAAGATCCACCTGTCCTTCTCCAGCAGCAGCAGCAGCTAAAAACGAACCGACGCCAAGAGACAGGAAGTGAGATGATGGAGGGCTTGCGTCACTCAGACAAAGCTGTAGGACAATTAAATGGTTCCCAGAAATGATTTTCCAAAAGGATGTTGAGATGTCAAGAGGTATTTAAAACGCTGCTCTTACTGGCTGCCCCACAGAGACCTCTCAGTTATTCCACACAGCCAATAATCACATTCCTCAGCTATTCAACCATGGGAAATGGGTCCGACGCATGACATGACTTTACTGTAAATGCATTAGGGGAGGAAGTACGAGAGTATAGAGTGTACAGAGCGCGCACACACACACACATGCAAACAAACACAAACAAATGCCACCAGCTATGGAGAAATAGGCATGTACTGTAAACGTTATGTAACGGAAACTTAAGCTGCTGCTGAGATGGACACAAACAACACAATGGAATCCATTACTTAGACTGCTGCTGAGGTGATCGGATAATGCTGATTTAGCTTCTATTAAGCAAGCACAACACTATGGGGTCTACGGAGAGGCTTAGTCATTAGCTACTTACTGGGTGAAAAAATTAAACAACAGCAGAATAGCTTGGAGTAACACTGGCGTCTATAGCTGAAGGGCGAATTCATTATTTCTGCAAAAATCTAAAAAGAGGAATGCATCTTGCGTACCCAAGAAAAATAAAGTACTAGTCATCACAATTTAGTATTTTCTTTCTATCTAGAAAGTCAAAGACACAAGAACTCGCTGATGTTGCTTACAACCTCACAGATAATTATCACTGACTCTGCAGTTCCTCTCACCTCTACAGAGCCTTTTTTTTTTTTCTTCCTTTCATCTCATTGTCTGAGATTTACAGCCCGACTTTACTGTTTTGGTTCAGTCTCTCTGCTCTCATTATTTTCACTTCAATCCACAGCAGAAAAGCTCGGATACATCCACTGTATGCGACCTGCTCAGCACCACCAGTGAACGTCTGACAGCTAGAAGAGCCAGATATTTATCTCAGGAGTTGGTAGAGACCAAATCGGAGCTAAAAAAGAAACATGTGGCAGGACACATGTTCTCCATGTCTGCTGCTGTTTCCTCGCACATCCTCCGTGTCGACTTTATAAGGTGACGACACGTTAATTAGTGTTTACAGTCATTGTTTCGCCACCCCACTTAGTCAGAAATTTACTGACTTTAATCTCTAAAATACTTTTTAGACTGATCACGCTCATACATATGGAGAGTGACTCATTGCCTTGAGTTTATACCGCATGTGCTCGTAGCCAGATTGCCCTCCATTACATTCCACACAAAGCTCACACTTGAGAAAGTCAGGCAATCGTGCTGATTGCTCCAACAAGTGAAGGTAATGTAGCCAGCGTGGGCTTATTGCAGCCTGCTGATAGCATTGTGTTCATCGCGGCCAATTGACTTTATGGTCTCCTAACTGATAAGGCTGGATTCCCGCGTCTTTGCTTTTTCACGACCCTTTGGTCTGCGCTTCCGCAATAGTGGAATGACCTCTTTAACAGTGTTGTAAATGAGGATTAGGACGGGATACAGGAAAACAAACATCCTATAAAAGTATCACGTTTTTACTATCCTCCCTCACACACACACACACACACACACACCTGTTGGACTCAAATGACATCTGAATCAAATTATAGTTTTCATGCAAGCGTGTGAGTGTGTGAGCAAAACGCAAACCATCTGGGTCAGCAGTCGTATCACAACAACATATCAGTGTACTTTCCCTCTCTCTGTCTCTCTACCTGTGATAAGGGGGCAATACACAGACTGTAACCTGGATATGACGGAAAATGTCCTGAAGGGTGGAGGAGAGGGGGTGAAAACAATGGAGTTCTCATACCTCAGGAAGGAAAGACTTGCCAAATGTCCCCTCTGTCAAACAAGTGCACGGTGTGCCAGGAGTGTGTACCTACATCTCGACTCCACAGAACAGAGGCAGGAGAGAGTTACCTGCCAACATACTGACCTAGAAATGGAGACGGGGGAGGTGAAAAACGAGGGTGGGTGGGGGTGTATCTGGGAGGACTTCAAACACTGTATATAAACAGTACGCAAGAGTCTATCATCAAAATGTCTGTGCAAGACAATGCGCTATACTCTATTCTTTACAGCGCGGCCAAAAATGTGTCGGTATCTTGAAGCATGTATGTGTGGGTGTGCCCCGAGCGTGACTGTAATTGTGTGCGAGTCCCTTTGATGTGACCGTCTGCTGGAGGTCTAACTCTGCTATCAAACATACACTCCCTCACCCCTACTGTCTGCCCTACTTTCATACAACTCCACACTGACTACCTGATACCGTCGCACCTTGTGTGTGTGTGTGCCAGTTAATTCAAGAGCTAAAAATACACCAAGATATCAGACAACCAGACTCCTTGAGATATCAAAATATACACAAAATATCCCATATAAAGTTTTATCCAAACAATCGACATCTTGGGTCTCCAGCATGTCCTGGACGACCTCTCCTCCCTGACACCCAGACGAGGGGAATGAAGCAGCCAGGGAAGTGACAGAGCCTGCTGAGCCAGGGCTGATTCATTAGCCCGGGAACAGCGTGGGCATCTCACCACATCAACACTGGGAGATTTACAGTCCCCTGGTTACGGATGAAAGTTCTTGCTGGATCATTTCAGATGAAGCATGGGTTCAAGGTCAGTAATAACGCCCAGCTAAAGTGATAATCACGAGAGCAAGGAGGGACCTGCGCAGAGAAAAAACACTTCTTGTTTGCTTGGTTAGCTCTCGACACATTCTTCTTCTAGTCAGACTAAAAGGTATTTGTGGTAAAATACAGGAAAATAATACCTTTGTGACGGGACTGATGACTTTGAAGCCTCCATGCATTTATGTATGTACAGGCCACACAGTATTTTCCTCATTCACCATTATGCTTCACTACAAAACCCTCCAGCTCCATATCCCTAGAAATTACATGTCGATTCCGCATCTCACGATCTACGTACAACATTTAGTGCCACTGCAGGAAATAGACAGTCCTTGATGTGGTGAGGCAGAAAATAAGGGTGAAGAGGTCTGGGTGGTGTTGGGGTATAAAGCCCATTAGTAGACCAGTGAGTAAAGCCTTTTATAACCATAACCACAATCTTTTCCTCAACATAACCTTGTGTTTTTGTTGCTTAACCATACCATAAGCACAGTTTATTGACCACAACCATGATGATTCTTTAGTCATACCGTAGTTACTATGCAGATATTGCACAAAAAGAGAATTTTTAAATTGTTGGCATTGAGAAAGAAGTCATTGAACATTAATTCAAGGTTTGAATCCCTCGTGTTATCTCGCCATGTTAGGAAATCCCCGTGACTTGCACCAGGATCTGGACCAAAAAAAATAAATCATCCATTCTTTGGGTCGTTATCTTAATTCCCAACAAGTTTCTGGGAAATTCAGACACAGGGGACTGAAAACAATTCTTGCAGATGGAAATTACAATGAATTCATGTAAGAATCCCAATCCAACCTTTTTATATTCTCTACAGTACACAGACTCCTGTTCACCGCCATCCATGCAGTTACTCACAGACCAGGTTCCATAAACAAACAACAGGCACGATGGCCTATATTCTATATAAAGTAATTCCTGATTTTCACGCACAGTAGGTGATGAACTACATACCGATCTAATGAAAAATAAAGCTAAAGTAAGAATAATGACTCGATCCTTCTAAAGGTTTCTTTCTTTGGTGAAGGGGAGACTTTTGTTGTTGTAACTCTGGGAGTTCAGCGAGCCGACTTCCTGTTGTAAATTCCCCTTCATGCAGTGGTTTCCTGTTCAGAGTACCACAGCTAAGGAGACAGATTCCCGAACTCCAAAAAAAAAAAAAGTTTCTGGACTCTGACTCAAGTAAATCAGCGACTTTGTGTCTTTCTATAAATTACTCTTTTCCGGTCTAAAAAAATGTATTTCTGGAACACTTATTGTCATTCACGATGATTCAACATGAAGTCTGAATAAACAGAACATCAAAAGAAAACAACGTGTCAGAGATCTTTCTAAAATTCCAAAATTTCAAGTATATGCACGTATGAGATCAAGCCGAACGATTTGCTTTCAAGGGGAACAGATTGCACCTGCAAATGTATTCACAGCTGAAGTGTGAAATATAAAATGGAATGAGCTCCAACATGTTACAGTACCAGTCTCCACACAGGAAGCCGAGGAGAGAGTGTGTCAAACGGGAGGGGAGAGGAGGAGAGGAGGGTCTGTTTTGGGGAGGGGGGAGGTGTTGAGGCTGGTGTAGACTGACGGGGGGAGGCCAGGAATGTGACCTTGCACAAACACACAGCGACTGCTGTACTGTGCGTGGAGGGGTGGCCAAAATAAGTGGGATACGGCAAGACTCAATCAAAGAACAGGAACAAGTAACAGAAACAGAAACATCAGTCATGAGCTATTATTGACTTGGCTCCAGGCGAGGGGAGCTTTATTACATCTGTCAAAGCACCTTCTCAGATCGGCGCTATGTCCTCAAAAGACATGTCGCTGCCGGGTATAAAGGCTTTTGATGAATGCTAACTGATTCCACTGTGACATTCTCTGAATTACGTGAAATTGGTGTGGAAATTTGCTCATTTTGCAGACTGGACATGTGGCCCGTTCACAAGATCGCAAACAGGGATTCTCAGTCACCATCTGTGTGCTGAAAGGACTTTGTTAGCTGTTTACCCTGGTAATCAAGTCACATACTGTATACCAGATATTTGTCACAACAAAATCACATCTGTGTATCAGTTTTTTATTCAAAAAAAGAAGAGACACCATTCTGTAAGCAAGGGGAAATAGCCTGGCTCACATCATGATCAGACGTTTCTACATGGAATAAAGAAGGTTTATTTATTTTTGTAAAATTTCTAAGTGCTGATTGGGCAAATTATTTTGGGGAGGGTAGCTGTTTCCTCCTTTTTCAGTATTTATGCCAAGTTAGGCTAATGACATGCTGTTCATACGTCTATATTTAGCATATAGATATGAGAGTAATACTGATCATTTATCTCATTTATTTGGACTGAAGCAAAAGATTTTCTTCTTTTGTTTTTAAGGATAGCAACGCTCTCCTTCAAAGGGGACATTTCAAAGTGTGTACTAATGTGATGACAAATAGTGGAAACCCAAGGGGTCGACACTCAGGGCAGGTATAATTTAAAAAAGAACAGCTGCTTTTACCAGTAACTTGAATTTGTCAAGTTCCAAAAAGATGACTGGAAGGGAAATGAGGGATAACAGAGAGAATGAGAGCCAGACAGACAGAGATGATGAGACAAGTTAGTCACAGGAACCACC
This sequence comes from Larimichthys crocea, assembly GCF_000972845.2. Classification (NCBI taxonomy): domain Eukaryota; kingdom Metazoa; phylum Chordata; class Actinopteri; family Sciaenidae; genus Larimichthys; species Larimichthys crocea. Next base: position 1,455,162 of record NC_040020.1, read on the forward strand.
TACACCCTCACGTTAGAGCGCTCCTCCCACTGAGGGTGCTAAACCACTTCCTCTCTCCTCAGTTTTCCTTTCCTTCGCCTATAACAAGTGCTGTAAACCACGAGGCTATGAGTCCAGGTAAAAGGTCAGGCCTCGAAACCATGTTGTTGGTTGGATGCCCATCATTGTGTTCTGTTTATATATTCCCACTGGGTTATATTTAGATCGAAGGAAGGCGCAGCATGGTGCCTCTAACCTCAGCTACAATCAAGGAAACAAAAAAGATAGACCATTCTTAGAACCAGGAATCTCTAAAGTGTGGCGTTGACAAGCTCCAACACTGGCGGGAGAGAGAGAGAGAGGACTGGTGTACATTTTTCTGTTGTGCTGCAGACATAAGTTAAAAAGTTGATGTCTCTGTAGGTCATGTGCAGACTAGATTAATGGCATTCACATTTTTTGGACAATTCAAGACAGTTGGTTGCGCCAAAGTTTAAAAAATTGTGCTTTTCTGTGATTTCTGGCTTTCATAGATGGAATTATGAACTTCGATGTTGATGTTGAACATAGTTTTAAAGAGAAGTGGCAAAGTTAGAAGGGGTTACAATGGTAAACCCTCACTTCACAGTGACTGCTTCTGTCCTATTCACCCAGTCCTAAAGCTCATGTTACTGAATCCTACCAACAACCAACCACCCTATCCTTCACCTGCTCAGTCATCAGTGAAGTGCGGAACCAGTGGATCAATTGTATGGGGCTAAATGAGTGAGAATATGTAGGATTACTGTTAACTAGAATGAGACTGCAGAAAGTGATGTGCAAGCACCAATACTACCAATCAAAAAATAGATTTACAATATCATCCTCTAACCTTAACCCTTTGTTGCCATTCAATCTGTCCTTTACTCACACAGGGAAAACCTGTCAACTTCCTGGATAAGAGGATGTGAGGTCACAGAGCTAAACAAGCTGCCTTCAAAGATAAGCACGGACTGGATTTGTAAATTCGGCAGTATCAGGTGAACAAATGATAGTAACAACGCAAAGATCAAACTTTACGATCATGTGGTGCATTCCTTCACATCTGTTCTTGTACCTGTGTGGACTGAACTTTCACGTGATGCTCAAACATTTCTTTGTATGGTATAAAAACCTCGATTTAGTTTTGTATTTTCCACTTGCCTGACTGACTTCTCCATGGTTCATCTGTTTACTCAATATGAACAGCCATGATTTGGCCACAATAGTCTTATGGAAGGTGATATTGAGACATCCAAACATTCATCATTTAAAAAGACATGAAAGTTCAGTAAGGTTTTCCTCGATGTGTTCAACGTGACACCTAATAGTCACATAATCAATCAATTTCAGCATGAAATAGATTCCTTTTGGACTTATGTTCCATTTAATTCCACATTTAATAACAAAGATACACATTATATCTCTCATCACGTCACATGCATCATCTGCTAGACCATGCCTAACCAATGATAAGTACGGTCATGCTGACTTGTAGCATGACTTGTCCTTATCGTCTTTAGATGGTATGTAGCATTGAGTGAGTCATGTCATTTCTCGCCATTCCATTCCTGTGTGCAAGCACCCTGCAGGCCCTGTGACGCTCCGGCTTCAGCATCACAGGAGCCCCATAAAAAACACTTCTAAACAACAGGTTGTCAGTTGTAACTCTGCAGCGTGTAGACACATCCTCTTTGTGAACATGAAAGCCGTGACACTGACCACTCACTAAAGGTACTCCCCGGCGCCGCGGGGAGGTCATCAACTGCGCCGTTACAGAGCGTGGACTGTGGAAAACTTCTTGTTGATCACTGGTGTGCTTCCGTTGTCACAGTAATAGTAAAATTAACCATGAATGAGCTGTCATGGTGTGTGATGTAACACTGTCACAAATGTGTCATTCCCAGGGGCTTAAATGAGACACAGAGGGGGCTTTGAAGTGTCACAATGAACACTGGGCTTTGTGCTCCATCAAGTCCCCCCAAAACTCTGCCAAATCACATCGGACCCCCACCCCCAATCCAGAGTCCTGGGTTCCATCAGACGGACTCAGAGATGGAGGTTACATAATTCGCTTAACGGAAGTTAAATGAAGAAAAATGTCCTTCGAAGAACATTCGACCCTTTTGAAGCTTTAACCTCCTTGGAGTGGGCCCAAAAAAGTAGCCATGCTCATGTACGTGCACACATACAAGAACAAAAATATACTGACAGCTTCTGCACATTTCCCATGAAAGGTTTTCAGCAAATGGCGGTAATTAGAGTGAGAGACAGAGCGAGAGCGAGGGAGGACTCCCAGCGGGCCTCGAGACAGCGGGGGGTAATATGAAAGCCTCGTCCCCACGTCGAACCACCTCTCTGGTATTGTTTACCAGCGGGCTGACGACACAGGGGGGGTGTTTAATGAACACTGCTCCCCTGCAGGCTGTCTGAAAGTAGGTCTGTCCATCCATGGTTTCCTGATGACCCTGTGCATTACCGGCAGACTGCTGACAGAGAGGTCGGAGCCAGAATGGAGGGGGCAGTCAGTACAGATTGAGTCTCTTCTCAAGATCGATTCATAATAAAGTGTGCAACGAGGGTGATGGCAAAGCATTGCAAAGTGATGACATAAACATATCAATACTGTGAAGGGTATTCATCAGGAGGAAGTCAGGAGGATCGATAATTGGACGCCTAGAGATGAATGAGTACTACACAAGCCCTGACTCAAAGTGTGCTAATGTTTGTATATGGATGGATTTATGTATTTTAAGCCCTTAGCTGCTCATTCTCTGGAAGAGGTGAATAAGAAATGAAAGCAAAAGATACATAAATACGGGTCAAAAGTTTTGGGCATCAGACACGACATCCAGTCTGGCTCTTATCTTTGAAAGGCGACTGGCTTGATGGTTTTGTAGATGAGTCTAGGATCTTATCTACACTCGCATCCAGTGTCTCACAGAACCAAAGCCTGTCCTCCTTCACTCAACCCCTCCCTCCTTCCTCTGTCGCCCCATGTTGTGAACACCGGACAAGGCTATCAATCAGAAATTGTATCGCGGAGTCTCTTCACATGACACAAGACCAGACACAGACCGGATCAACTTCAGACAAACACTTCTTCCCCAAACGCACATGACAAAATTATGAAAAAGAAATGCAACATAATGCTATTATTTGAGTGTGAAGACCTAAACTGGACATATGAAGATGAAAAAGCAGCAAGCACTCACCGGCTTTTTCTTTCTCAGGGATGGTCGAGGTGCTCTGGGAAAGAGAAGAGAAAAACGGATTAGTTGAGATGTTGATGTGCTGCTTTGCATTCATATCTTCTTTGCGTGTTTGCCCTCCCATTCGAGGGACGTTTTCTGATCTATTAACATCACATCGCAGGGTCAAAGAATAAGCCAGTCTGAGTGCCTTTTGGGTGACTGCAATAATCCTCGCATATCACTGCATGCAGAGCCCTGTCCTTTTATTCATATTGTATTCAATCCAAGAAAAATTAAGTAATGTTTTGCTATACACAGAAATAAGATCATCTTAGAAGCACAAATTGGCCACACACATACACACCAAGAAGGTGCTTTCTAAAACTCGTATGCATAGTTTTCCGTGGTCAATAAATGGTCACGGCAGATAAGACACAACAGACATTTCTAAACAAATACCACGTAATTAAAAGTCTGAACACACTGCACTCTCCTCTGATTCAGTGTTGATCCAACCCTCACATAGACGTGACTGATAAAATCACAACACATTCTGTAGCCATAGTAGATACTCGTCATTCTACGCACGTAGTATTTCCTTCTTTGGCTTTGTTGTGGGTTTTAGAAACAAATAACCAAAAAAAAAGCATCAACACAGGATTTCTGGTAAAAATAGAGTAGTTATTTCATTTTGTAAAGTGTGTGTGTGTGTGTGTGTGTGTGTGTTTATTTCATTTTGTAAAGTGTGTGTGTGTGTGTGTGTGTGTGTGTGTGGCGGGCAGCAGTCACTTGGAATGCAGAGGTCTCCCCTGCCTCTGACTTTTGACCTCAGGTTCCTTGGCTGACCTCCACACCCTGACCTGTTTTAATCTGCACTCTCCTGGAACAGATCACACGGGACAATTGTCTGAAGGAGGGTGAAGTGCATTCTCAATCAAATGAATCCGCGCCTTCGTTGTGCGAAACTCAAATAAATATCTACTTTTCTTCTTCTTTTTTTCCTGATATTCATGTTCAGGTAAACGCCCCCTCCGCCGTGTTTATTTTGTCCCCTCAGGCCTAATTAAAGTGATTTAGCTGTGTCCTGCTGTGACTACTTAGAAGCCTGTTTACCCTTTGGCAGCTACTTACACAGCAGATTCAGCACAGCCAAAACCGCCTAATCACTTTAAAGAACATTTCAACATTTTGGGGAAATACTCTTATACTTGCTGTGCTGAGAGTTACATGTTAGATGTAAATATGAAGCCTTATTTAGCACAAAAACTGGAAATAGGTCCAAAGGTAGCATCCCTGAAGCTTGTTTCTTTAATTGTGCTGGGGTTGTGTGGTTATGCAAATCTCACAGTGACAACAAGACTCTGTAATATCACTGCACAAGCCAAGAAATAGACAGTTATGATCAGCTCCAGCTGCCCTGAAAATACCCTCAAGACAAAGCGGGTACAGCTTATGGATGGATGGATAATCACTCATCGGTTTGTTGGTTTTATACTTTGCATGGATGAAACGAACCAGATACAAAACGTTAATTAGAGATGTAGACTTTCATCGTTCATGCATCGGTCAACACTTTTAACCTACACACACTCCATGGAGTAAAGCACAAGGATGCAAAAGGATGGAGGGCTTTGCCTTCGGGGAAACGAAACATTTCGTATCCTCCTCAAAATCTGCTCATCTCTCATCTTCCTGTGAGCTGCACCAAATAATTCAATACACATATACTTTAATAAGAAATGCTGCCGACACAGTGATTCAAAGCATGTTGCAGAGGAATTTCCTCCAAATGAGTCCACAGTGATTAATTAGTCCAGTCTGATTAACATTTCTGTAGCTCCTTTGATGCACATTTTTCAGTTTCATTATTATTTATTTCAACTTGTACGCAATCAGACTGGGCGTGTTCTCGGAAGAGAAACAAACAGAAAGAATCGTCAAAAAAGCAAAAATGTGACCACAGACTCTTTTTGCGTCTCAAATATCAAGGGGGCTTTTATATTTTATGATGAACCGCTTAAAGCATGACACCATCTGGTGAGAACGGATACAATGCCTGCTTTCATACGTGAGTTTGTGTTGGCTGATTACAGCTGGATAAAGTCTTGTCTTGGTCCCAGTCTGGCTCACACAGATTTTTTCAGAATCCAGTGGGAGAGCTGTCTGCGCACACATGCTATATCTGAAATCTCCCATCACTAGCATAGATACATCTGCTGCATGCGGTGCATCTGCGTGTGTGCATATATTTATGCACAATGTGTGGGCCAAAACAACATTGAATCACTTCATGTGTCGTGTGTGAGTCACAGTGTGTTAAACTCCCCCTGTGGACAAATAGCGTTGCAACTTATTGCTGATTAATGACCTAGAAAAAGACACCGGGGAGAAGCCACAGCCAAACACTCCTACTCACTCCTGCATCATTAAATCACCAGTACAAACAGAGCAACAACACTGAGGTGAAATCAGAGATAAATTTATGCTCGGTGCTGTTTCAGCTGTTGGACTCGAGTAATATTAGCTCTGCTCTTTCAGCCAAAACAGTGTCTTCCCTGCATTCCCCTGTGTGCTAAACGCTGTAGATTCAGTAAGACAACCCTAACAACCTGTTTTGTTTTTGTCTCTATTTATCTCAACTGTCTCCGCTGCTGTTTCAACTTTTAAGCAGTTCAAACATTTTAAAAAGAGGCCATGCTTTATGGTTCGGCTTTAGGATTTAAGAATATTTCTGTACTTCAAATCCTATAAAAAAAGCCAAAATCAACAATAAACTTAGACTATATTTAGACAGCTTATTTATCACAAACCAATCTGAAATCTATTAAAACGCACCGTTGCACTCGGTGTCATCTTCTGTCATTTCTATCCCACATATGCTGTAAATATTAACTATCTCACCAAACATATGTTCACCCGCTTCCCTAACAAATGGCACAATTCACTCCCATTTGACCAACATTTGCTAAAGACTACAGTGCCCAGCTGTTTTGGGGAAATCATTTAGCATTTGTCTAAAAGTGAAACCAGATATTTTTGACCTGTCTGTGTAAAGATTTAAATTTTAAATAGGAAGGAATGGGCTTGGGGCTGAGTGCCACAGACAGGGAGGGGAAGTTGGAAAGTATCAAGACAGGTGGACTAACAAACCACCTGTCCAAGCATTGGCCTTCTCCTTGAATTCTGTTGTGATACACTGAAATTTATCATACACTCAGACAGGACTGCATCAATTCACAAGTGGGTTTCTGCCAAAGATCTGACCTCTTATTGCAGTTTATTTAATAAATACTGGAATTAATATGGGAGGTCTGTGTGGCTTCTCTGCTCAACACTAACAAGTCCACCGGTGTTCACCGTTCCTATTGTGCAAACACCACACCACGGGTTCCTGTCAATGACCCATGAAGTCGCTTACACACAGTGTAAATCTCACCTCCACACAAATGTGTTTTCCCTCATAATGGCAATTACTGTTGAATAAATGCGAGTGCGAGACCACAGAGCCGGACAAGAATGTGAATGAATGGGTACCAGTAAGTACCAGTGTTTTCATAGCACCACGGTCGCATATTTTCCCGATGTTTGCCTGCGCCCCCCTCCACCCCCCGTCCGGCATGCCACAGTGCAGGTTGTCCCAGTGTGGGGTTGTCCAGGCCGTGTCAGGTGTCCACTGGGGAGCTGTAGGCTTGCAGAGCACACAAGCGTCAGCTGCCTCATTTACTGCCACTAATTTACTGCAAGTTGGATGTGTGTGTGGGTGGACAGGGGGGGGTATGGTATGTGTTTGCTTTACACATGTGTGTACGGGTGTGTGTAGTAGCCTGCGAGCATGCCACAAGGGTCATTATTGCCATTACTGTAGCAAGAAGTTTAGTTACATAGGTTTTACAACAACTTAATTGAGTTCGAGCACCGATTTTACAATTTCCAACAGAAGTTGCTACCTGTTTTCAGAAATCTGGGTGACAATATAATGTTTGATGGTATGATTAGTGTTGAAACTAACAAGAAGGGCTGGTTTATATGCTTCCTGATCCAATACCACGGTTTTAGTAGCAGTAGAAATGTGTGTTTTTTCTACAAAACCCCTGAAGAAGTCGGATTTCTTCAGTGTTTAACACCGTCTAAACAAAAGCAGCTGCACAACAACAATTCCAGATTGGCAACATTTTCATTTAAACCCCTTAACATCCAATTTTCTCATTGAATGTTCTGACTATATCTAATGTATTGTTTATCGTTCCAGCTCTTCACTGAGTCTATATGTTTACACGGACAGACTCCACGTTTTTTGTCTACGGCCTCACCGTTCCATCAAACTGAAATGTTCCACATCTTCCACCTCATTTTAGACTCATTTTCTCCAAGTTCAGCCCAAAATGTTTGGTATCTTTGGAAGGTTTTAGGATCACTAGAATGTAAAATAATATTCTGGGGATTTGTTTTTACTCATTCACTGGCGGAGGAGCTTTAAATATGGATTCATTGGATCAAAGAATCAGTAAAGAAGAGTATGAAGCTGACTAAATATTTGGTGTCAGTGCCGCTGGGATGTTTAATACTCCGTCCTGGTAACAAACATTATTTTGTTTTTCAGTAACAGACACATGGACGTGCTTTTCTGTATGATTTAATCGAGGACGTTAAGCAAGCCATCGGCATGTGGTTCTTGCACAACAAATCTGAGCAGTCCACCATGCCTTTCTCAACTCCACCGACACCCTCTCATCCCCAGCCTCCCCCTCCTCCTGCACTGCAGCTGCAGTATGTGTGTGTGTGTGTGTTCATAAGAGTGTGTGTGACCACCCATGGTCTGTGCCGGGCAAAGGATTAGGGGGCTCAGGCTAACCCAAACCCTTTTTCTCCACCACTTAACGCAAATGGCTAAATTGGTGCAGATGGCTTATGGTCAGGTAAGCTGGCGGCTCCACAGCGCTAGACGTATAAGGTGACTGTGATAGTGCGCGCGTGTGCGTGAGTGCATGCACACGCCTGTCCGGGGCCTTTGGAGATTGTAATCTGGAGCTCATTTCTGGTTTTTGACTGGCATGAATGTGCTCTTTCTGCCCCGCACTTATACAAGAATTTATTCTCCATGCTCTGTCGACCCCTGAGTGCACGTGTGCAGGGAAACGTGGGAAACAATTTCATTTCAGCCTTCTCCTTGAGGAAAAGTCACCCCCTTCCCCCCAAAACCCTTATACTTTCTCCCCCGCATCCACATTTTAATAGTTTCCATATGTCACACTTGAAGTGTGTCAACAGGAAGTGATGCGATGACTTGGTGTAATGATGCGTTGGAACATTTCCTGCAGAAGATGTATATTAGCGTCCAGATGTTGGATTGGAGAGCGATTTGAAAAGAAAACAACTCGCAAAGAGACTTGCAAAACGTCTCAGTAACACGTATCGACATTTTCTACGACGCTGAAAGAGCACGTGAAATCTATAGCACGAGTGCGTGCACATTCAGTCTGTAGGTGAGTTAGGAGGTTAATGATTTTACCATACAGGCTGTGCGCTCACACACACACACACACACACACACACACACACACTGCCAGCTGAGGCCTCGAGCTCTCACTCAACCTTGAGTCATGAAATATGTTTTGTATGTGGTGACTGAAAGAGTGTGAGGAAAGTAGATATGCGTGCACACACACAGACATACACACATTTGCCTTTGTTTACAAGAGTAAGCCAAAGCAACAGGCTTCTGGTTTCAGGCGGTGTCTGGTGGGATTTAGTGCTGGGCCCCTGGAGCATAAACTGTGAACTGTCGACTGGCCCTTTGGAATCCGTCACCGGATGAGACAGTAACGCTTAACTTCCTCCCAAAAGGCAAACTAACCGGTCATCACTAAACCTCGCATCTTTGGTCATTCATACAGGTGTGCATGAATAGAAACAGCTCAGATTTCAGGCGTAACTTCACTACATGTGACATATATGTGTGTTTGTGTGTGTGTGACCTCAGTGAGGCTCTTGGTTGGTTTGGAGCCAATAAAATGGTAAAATATGCTAACTATGTTACACTATATAACCAATTTAATAAGCATAGTTTACTTTTTTATATTAGAGGTAACATAATCAACATAATTTAGTCTTATTTATATGTAATTGGGTTGCCCGTTTCATCTGCAATTAGCAAACAAGAAAAAAAAAACAATGTGACAACAATACTGTGTGGATTTTTTAAATCTAACTTGAACAAGAACGTTGAATTAACTATCAAAAAGAAGAACTGTCTTACATTTAAGATTCTGACAAAAACAGTTTGTTTTTTTTATCGTATTACAATGTTGCTTTACATGTCGGCTTAAAAAGTTTGGAAACTGATGGTAACAATACACGGGACTGTTTTATTCCACCCACTGACGACACTGATGAAGACAAAATGTGTCACCTGTTCCCAGACCTGGCTTTTGGTTTTGTGACATTCAATAAAGAACGCACCGTCTCATTTTAAAGACAGCTGCATTCAGATGGACAGCAGAGTGTTGACTGTAACTGTAAACACACCCATGTACAGTTTCACATGCCACGATAAAATATTTCACATTAAACACATTTTTAAAAAGCTGAAAAAACTAAAGCCAGATCGATCGTCCACCAATCTTTATCATCTGATATTCAACAAAAATGCAATCAGTGGATTTGGATTAATGCTTTTGAGTCACAGATCTTTAAAAACAATCAATGATGCACATTTGTTTACTTCTCTAATATGATACCCCACAGATCAGTGACTTACAGTCGGCTCCCAAGGCTAACAAAAATGTATTAATCTAATATCACGTCCAACTTTAGTGATCATAAAATAAAGGGTATGGAATCAAGACCAAACATTGGATGTGGATGCCAGGTTTGGAGCCACCACAATGTGGCCTTCACCAGACTATGTATTCATTTAAGGCTAAAAGTTAGTTATGGAGGAGTCAGCAGTCAGTAAATGCCAATATTAAAGATCAATTTCCAATAAATCTACATTTAACTTAAAACCAAATATGCCAGGAACGTGCTCATCAAGGCCAGAAAGAAAAGAGAAGGAGAGGTGGTGATAAATGAGAGAGGGAGAACAGAAAAATTTCTGATTCTGAACATTATGATTTTGGTCAAAATATAAGCCAGCAGTATGTGGTGGATTAAATTTTATTAAAAGGGGGCTGTTTTCAAGGTATTCCAGTACTTGTTTTTGTTTTAGTACTGCATTCACCAGCAGCTATAAAAAAAAGGAAAAGAAAAAGAAAAACATTTTTATTGGCATTTTTATTGTATCGGCAATCTGAATCTGTGGCACAAAAAAAATGTGATCGTGGCATCCCAAGCGAGTAGATTCCACTCCTTCCTTAGACAACACGCCTGAGGGCAGAGATGATTAACTGAGTGAGACACTCAGGTGTGTATTGGCTGAGGTAATGTAACTTCAAGGCAAACATGAATGAAAAAAAAAACGCAATCAAAACAAAAATGCAAACACATGCTCCGGCCAAATGTCCCAATTAAAGCCTTAAATCACAAGCCTGAATAAGTGTTGCCTAAATTGCACCTGGTTTTACAATGAATTCCTGTGTACATGTTTCAGCATCGATGAGTGTGTGTGTGTGTGTGTTTCTGAGAGTGCATTCAGTTTGTTTGTTCCTGCTGTGATTTATGGCGGTTCATTATCAGCGGGCTGCAGGGGTGTTTCCAGATGCCTGCGTTTTCTAGTCATCCTTTTGATTTACTGTCAACAAGTACCATCATCCTGCAACTACTCCCTGCACTTTTTACTGTCTCCATTACGTAATCGATGTTCGTTTCACTTCGTTGACTCTGTGCGTGCCATTGACACTACCAACTAGGACTCGTTAGCAACAAACACAAGCCGGAGTGATGTTTTCATGCTGGATGAAAAACTGTGATTCATTTAAAAAGTACCAAAAACCATATGGAGCCAGTAAATTACACTGGTGATTAAGCCGTTGTGATTTAGGCGTCATACCACAGTGTGTTGTCGTTAAGAGAGAGAGAGTTTCTAAGCACAGGGGTGTAAACACATAAATTTATGTAATGCTCGACTTCCACAAAGAAGCTAAAACAGGAAACTCATTCTGCGAAACAATTAAAGAAATCATCTCAAATCCACTTTGACAAAATGTTCAGTATGAGCCAGTAAATGTCATGTTTTGGCTTTTGTGCTCTGCGTTTAGTTTTTCTGACAAAAAATATTCACTATATCCTTCTCTGTCCTGTTCTTGGAGTGCTTTATGCAACGGCTATAGCCTTGAATCGACAGGAAAAACAAGATTTCCTTGTGGGGGTTGAGGAGAAGTTCAATTTTCCACATCCTGTCCAAAACACAAGCCTTTTTTTTTTTTTTTTTTTTTTTTTAAACCACAGCAGGTCTGTGTTTGTCTCCTTGTTACAGCTGTGCTCAGCAGAGGAGTGACCTTGGGGACAATGACACCACACAAAGCTGAAAGCACGGCCATGACCAGAGACACTACTGGCACCCCTTGTCAGACTGAATGGCGGTCGGTTTCATAGCTCGCTGACTCATTATGACCTACTACAGTTTTTAAGCCAAATATGTGGGTGGAATGTAGGCAAACATAATTATGCCTGCTGCACATGGTGTTGACTGTTGACCAAGGACGGCAGACAGCGTGAGCAAATGTAGAGATAAATAATGGGCAGGGAAAGTAGCTAAATATTGAGTCTTTTATCTGAGCGGTGCATTGGGAAGGTGTGGTTTGGATAAAGGATGTTTGGGGACTGTGAGGCTGCCAAACCGAAACACAGAGGAAGGACAGAGCAGAGATCTGCTAGTGACCTTAGCACGCAACCCACAGCACTTCTATTGTCCAAGAGACCACAGACAGATAAAGAGCAATGTAAATACATAACCTACTGACAGGCAATAAAGTTTTTTCCATCATTCTAAAATAGAAATATCTCTCAATCAATCATCCCCCTAGAAATCGCTCAAATCCAGACATGACAAAATTCCAGAGAGTGGAAATCTGGTACTTTCATAATTCACTGTGAAATAGCAGCAACCCTACAAAGGATATGACACAAGTTGTGTTTGGAGCGCTGTTGCCGTGGAGAAAGAATACAGATCCAAACAATGGGTCAAAGGTTGCCCTGTTAAGGAATGTTTACCGAAGCTAGAGAGGATGAGGGTAGGTACGGGGCAGCGCCTTACCTGTCACCATATGCATGACATGTAAAACACTCCTGTGCTAAATTTAACAGACAGCCATGGTCTGTGCCTCGTTCTGGAGCTGAAGGCCTTTGGGGTGGGGGGGATTCGGGGCGAGCACATCTCGCCGGTGGGAACGCTCTGCGCCGAGGGTGACTGATATGTTGTTTCCGACTGTAACATTCAGAGGAAGGTGGTCAGGGGTCAGCAGCCTCCACCCGCCTCTGTGGCTTGGCACATCCTCTGCAGCCACAGAGCTCTAAAAATAGAGCCACATAACAAACGTCTCTCACACCAACTTAGATCGGTCACTACAGATTACACTCATAAAGCCAAATTAATGACTAATACTACTGTGATGAATAATTATACAGATTCTTTGAAAAATAATAACAGTGATTTTTTTTCTTTAAAAAAAAAAAAGTCCAAATTTTTCACTTTAGGAGCTTTAGGAAACTGCAAGATACACTTTTTCTGTTTCTTTTTTAAAATATTTAATAGTCCAAACAATTAACTGAACAATCAATAAAGACAATAATCATTAACTGCAGCCGTAAATATAATATAGAGCCAAATCAACATACACAACAGTCTATAAACCAAATAAACGCCACCTGTTGTACCACAACAATGCCAGCTAAATAACATCCCAAGACACCTGCTACACTAAGCAAGTAATAGAAACCTGCCAACAAAAACACACTGGGCAAAGAATAGCAGTTCCAACATTGGGGGAAACCTGCCACCTGCTGTGGCCCAACATCCGCTAGATGTTAGCCCCACATCGATGCAAGAATAACAGCCACCTGCTGAAGGCCAACAATAGCCACCAGCTAAGCTAAGCCAAGAACGTACTCACTTGAACCCAGTGCCTTATCCACGACTGTGAGTGAACAAGACCGTACATGCCAACTGAATGTCCAATCATCACCGACATATACAGCCACATATCACCACTTCACATTTATCATTGTGACATGAAAGACAGGAGGTGTCGGGGGATAGTAAAAACACAAATACCAGTTACCAGCTCTTCTCTAATCCAGCTTAAGATGGAAGGAATGCAAATGCGCAATGATAAACACTTCACAATCTACAGAGCCTCTGCAAGCATAACCCATATCAAAATATCACACACACACACACATACCAACCACTCCTCTGCAATCATCCACAAGACATGAGATGAGACAGTCACATTTCTTTTCCCCCTGACTTTCTGTGTCAACACATTTCTGAGGTTTACATCCATTCTAATGCCCAGATGCACATCTGCTGTTTCACTTGCACGACCCTTAATCGTCTTTTTTTTTTCTTTCCGCACTCGACATTGAACAGCAATGACAATGACTTCAGTCCGCCAAAGTCCCCGCATTCACCGATTGGACAAGATGGTGGTTCAGAGCCATTCGAGCTGCTCGCTCGGCTTGGCGAGGCGTCAGCAGATTTTTTTTTTACACATTTCTTGGCGGTCTAGAGGACAGAAAGTTTTCACTGGAAAGGAGAAGACTGAATTAACACTATACATCAACTGAAAGTGACTGTACACATAATTTAGTTCCTCACACACCTAAACGGCGCTGAACTCACTCATCAGAAACCAGAATTTCAGATTTGAACCTGACTGACCTTCCGCATGGATATATTTATCGTGGTGTTTTATATACAGTCTCAAGGTTTGGTTGTAATAGGTCAACATATTACTACTACTTTCATCTTGACTGCTTAGACCTCTTCTTATAAATCACATGAGTGTGCACAGTAGCAATTTCTGTGTTGCTTAAAAAGATAAGTTGTTTGCGGTCCTGTGTAAACTTGCAAATGCTTTCTTGTTGTGATTGATGTCAAGACATGTTCGAGGCAACATGTGCAAATGCTAGTGAAAAAGCTTTTGAGTTTTATTACCTGGCATCAGGGTATGATTTGATTGTTTGGATGTGTCTATTCCCTGGATACAGGATCCACAAACTAAATGGGACATCTTCCAAAAGCCCTAAAATAAATCCTTCTATTCTGAAGCTGTGTCGTCTGACAACAACAACTGCTCAAGGTGTTATTTACTCAAGTTCTGGCATTCACACGATGAATAATCTATAAAATCATTTATGGATACAATGTCATGGTTAATACTAGAAGAAAGATTGAGATTGTTTCTAATTATGATATAGGATATATGAAGTTAAACAAAGGTTAGACGTTCTCGTCGACATTGTTTTCTTGTGTGATCATAATACATATGTTGTCCTCTTGTAAAACACAACGGTGATGTCCAGTTGATCTGAAGCTTTAAACCCCGGTTCTTCCTCACATCTGCCGTGTGTTTACATCATTTAAAGGATTTGTATTGTCTAACTAAAAAGATTAAGTGGGCGTCACAACACTTTGAGTCTGAAAGGACTCAATAGTCCCCTGCTACTATTAACCACTGAGAATCCCCTTCATGAAGTCATCATCTCTTTGGCCTCAATCAATCACCCAACGGGGCCTCCACTGTAAAAAGCCTCCGATTAGGCGCAGTGAAAGCAATGTTTACCCAAGCTTAGTGAGTTACCTTGGGTTACTGCAAGAATGGAGGTTGTGGAAACAGTTGGCCACAGACGTAATACATCATAGGGTATGTTGGTCCGTGTCCCTTAAATTAACCGTCACACGTGAGCGAAATAAAGCGAGGAGAGTTGTGACGTGCAGCAAGACAAAGCAATATCAAGAAGGAATTGGGAGAGATAAATCAGGAATGTGAGACGTCCTTTTCGTCAAAGGAATTCTGACATTTCACAGTTCGTATTGTTTTGCTCTGGATAGATAAGAGGAACAGAAATAGCCCGTTCTGAATTTAGGGACATCCCTTTCTGCCTTGCTATTTTATAAAGATAACACTAAGTGATAGAAGCTGTCAGGGTTTTTTTTGTTTTACGTGTCAAAGCTTGTTTGTGTGCTCAGTCCACTGGCTACCAGCCTCTTTCCCTCTGACCTCGTTCTGAAGGCAATAGCACCGCATGGCTGACAAAGTCATTAAGTGAGCAAGCAAGAGATTTGAAGTCGCACGTCTCATTTGAAGCGTGACCACCCCCTCCCCGCCGCTCGCTCCCCGCTGCCCTGGCTTTTCACCCCAAGACCCTCCTTCTGACCCCTTTGTTGGGGAGAAGTGGTCTAGATCTTTGGAACTGGCTAATTATAGAGTTTTAACGTCTGCTTGGCTAAGCCCTAAGTGCTGGGGGACATTCCTACAATTGGGAGATTCTCTATGAGTTTGTGTGTGTGTGTGTGTGAGTAGGAGAGAGCCCTTGTGTTTACTGTTTTCATTTAGGTTTTTGTACAACTATGTCCCAAGAGAAAGACAAAAAAGCTTTATGGGAGACATAAAAGCTGTTGCTCTGTGCTCAACTAAAAAACATTTCGGATCATTTGAAATGTTTAAACGAGGGAAACCAGCAACCTCTATAAAACGGCCACAGCTATGCCCAACTGATATTTTGGAGGTCTTAAAATCATCATTAAAATTCATAATTCCTGTAATTCCTTATATTATATGAAAAACTGTTGTGATGGTAAAATAACATTCATACTTTCAAAATGGAGACACGCAAACCTGCCAATTTCAAATACGCTGAAATACAGTAATGAAAAGTGAAGGAGAGAAAATAAAAAAGACAGTCATGATCGATGGTGAGGCATGACACAGTTTACTGCATAATGACTTACCCCACTCTTTGGTTTTGCTCCAAGGGCTGGTGTAGATCCTGAAGTGGAGGCAGAAGGAGACTGTGGAGGGTTTTGTAATGCTGCTGTCAAAGATCCTAAATCAAACTCCTGTGCAGGGGAAAGATGCAGGCATTACTTTATACATATTAGTTCCATGAATGTAAACACAAAGCACATTTCATCAGTAGATGACTGATGCCTACTGTCCATAGACATTGCTATGCCTCTTACTGACCACTTGGGGACAGTTAAGCTGTTGGCAAGCGAGGCAAGGCATGAAATAACGTCACGTACCAGGAGCTGTCGTCGGTGGGGGGTCGGGGTGCTGTCCATGGAAGAGGTGGCACTGAGCGCATTCTCAATTTCCTGGTCCAACTGGTCCAGCTTCATTAGCAGCAACACCATTGAGTCCAGACGCGCATGCTCACGCTGAACAAAGAGATAAAGGATCATAGATTTATTAGGACAAAGTATAACAGCGCTTTATTTATGACCCTTTGTGAATCACATGTCCAAGTGTCCTTTAGCACGTCTGCCTCCATCGGTGTGTGAGTGGGTGAATGAGAGGGAAATCGTAAAGCGCTTTGTCCATTAAGGTAGAAAGGTTCTATATAAAGTAGTCCATTTACCACAAAGTTATCGTTTATTTATTATCCACCATCAGCCTCCCTCCTCAGTTATACGAGGATGGGGAAGGTGGCAGCACGGTGAGACCAGAGATGACGACAGACAGCGGTAATATACCGTACAGCTGGACGAATCAAAAACAAAACATCTATGAGATGAGATCTTGACACGCACAAGATGACAACTTGACAACGCGTCTTCCTGCCTACTGAAGTGTTCAGTGCGGTGATGGCTTACTCGCAACTGTCAAAGGGGAAATTACCCGAGCATACCTCAAGTACACAATCTGAAAAAAAAAGGTTCATGCAGTGATGTCTTTGTGTTTTCAGTCTTCTAACCACTAATAATAATACTAACAATAATAATAATGATAAATCAGTTATTTGGCTTATCTTCATTTGCAAGTCAACCAATATCTATCTATATTGTGTTGAGAAACATCAGGTATGACTGCTTTACTAGACTATTTTTTCTGATGTGTGCATTTATGGAGGTGACTACCTTTTTCCCATCAACTCTATCATTTAACAGTTATACAGAATAGAAGTATAACTAGCAGGTCATGCATTTTATAGATTTTTCAGCTTGTTGACTGCTTTGCTCATCAGTATGACAGGACAGTACTGCTAAGTGACTAAGTGACTACAGAATTAGCTCTTACCCACCTAATGATCTTTGGTTTTACTTTCATATACATCAAGTAATCTTGATCAGAAAACATCATCATTATATTAAAAACTGATCTGACAACCATCAGTTACATCAAACTTACAATTAATACTTCATCTCCAAACAATTTATGTCAAACTGACTCCATACAAACTCTGATTTGTAAACTGTGCTCATCCTCCTTTCCCCTACTTCTCTTTCCTTTTCCTCTTTGACTGCTGCTAAAGACTCTTACCCTGACACGTTCACCCTTCTCCTCTCTGCACTTAAAATAGTCCTGGTTGTTTCCTCTGTTTTTTTTAAAACACTCCCTGTGCGTTTTAATGTTTACAGTTTTTGTGCCATCTCTGGTCCATTTTTAATCATATGGCTTTTCCTCTTAGTCCTCTAATCTGCACTGCTCAATTATCCAGTCTAGCGCTGTGATAAGTCTCACACTGACCTCAGGTGGTGTGTCTCCAGTAAGACAGGCTAAATGATATACAATCCAGCCCACCTTCACACTCCACCTACCACTCTGTCCTTGATTGCTATCCCTTAATACTGTTTTGTTTGATGCAATGTAAGCCCTTGTCTGAAGTTCAAAAACGTGTAAAAATCCCTTAACACGGCATGTTTTCATTTCCCTCTGCCTCTGTCTTTAATCCTGGCTCCGGGTGTGGCTCTCTGTCTGAGCTTCTCTGCCGAGAAGAACCCTAAGAAATTACATCACATGGCTCGCTCATTAGTCCAAACAAACCTTGCTACAATCTCCTGGAGCAGACCCCGTTTCAAGACTTTATGAGGGTGATCTCATGGGTCACGAAGCCACCAAGATTGTATGTTTGTGCAAAAGAAGAGAAGCATGTTAACGTGTAAATGTGAGCCTGGTTTTCGTGTGCTGTTTTTTGTTTCTAGGTGAGAAATCTTATTGGGTTATATAGGATAAAGTAAGTGCTTTATACATAGTTAAGTTTACAATGGGTGTGTTGTGATGACAAGATTCTTACGAGTGACTAATGCTGATATGTGTGAGGTCGACAGGCTTATGGATCCTAGATAAAAATCTGCATCATGATAAACAAGTTACAGCTCCAACCCCGCGCCTGGCTCCCAGCCCCAATCGCTAATAACGTCTTATGACTTGTGCTTACATTTATTTTCCAGTTAGTGCCCAATTAGCCTGTCAAAAGCAGTTCCTATTGGGTTTGCTGATGGAGCAAATAAGACATCGAGGGCCATGTGTCTCATGGAAATGTGTCTCACATTGATGCATTCATTGGCATTCCTAGCTCGTGGCAGCGCGCATCGCGACGTTCTTTCTCCCTGGCAAAGTATCACAATGAAACATTGTATCGTGGTAAAACAATGACATCTTTACGAGGCCTCGCTGAATGAACAAAAGCATCTGGCTCGAGATGGCAACAACAACCACAAAACGGCGGAGTAAAAAACAAGTGCAGTGCAATGTCAGGCGCCTCCGAGAGGCAAAGTTTTTTCGGGGGCATTCTGGTGGTTTGGGTGTTCTCGGAAGGTTTCTTTTCTCTCTTTCCCATCTTTTGAGGTTTCTGTTACATTCCTCTCCACTTCCTGTTTTTTGAGATGGGAGACAGTTCCCACACTGTTTGAACTCTCAGACCCCTCCTTCCCCTTTTCCTTGCTCTCTTTTTCAAGCCCCCTCTTACAACCCGGTGGTCTGCATCCCATTTCTCAGACCTGTCCATCGAAACTCGTCTTTTATTTCTGGGCAGAGCTAAAACATCGTGTGGAGACAATTATGCATCAAAATACCGTGCATGCACTCCTCTCATTCATGAAGTGACCCAACAACAATATGACAAAAAAAAGGCAAAGAGAGAGAGAGAGACAGAGAGACACGGGGAGAACACTGAGACGATGGTGTTGGTGGTGTGCTGCTGTGAGATAAACGACAGTTGAGCCAGTTTGGCCCTGAGGTCAGGATAAGGCCTTGTTGCTAAAACAAATAAACGCAGCAACAAAGCTCAATATCAGGTTAATCTAAAGCCATTATGCAAACCAGATGGGCTCATTTAACAAACTGAATCTGGAACAACAGCATGGTTCACCGGGGACATAATCATTAGTTAGTACGATATCTTGTCATCGATAATTCCAGGTTGCTGTTGCCCTTGTCCACTCAGAGATAATAACATCAGTTCTGTAATTCTCTTCACGATGTCTAACTTTTCTTTATGTTACCTCCCTTGGGGATGACAGTGTTAATTCACTGCCTAAATAGTTTTCTGTCCTTCCCTAAAGCACATTTTTTCTGAGTAAACTGGCTTCGTACTGTATGTAAATACACCCCATGGTGAAAACCCTGTGGTGCAGTCAAAGAGGATCACCATATGGTGGATGGATTGCCCTTGGCGCCTTTCACTTTTATGGCTGAAGTCTTCTTTTCGAGTTCCAGGGGCCAGTTTTTTTTGGTTATTTAATCCAAAGGTTTAAAGTCATCCTAAGATTGAAACTGGAGCCAGTGGTAATAAACGTGGCACTGGTTTTCCATGTCCCTACACTGGACTATGATCTCTCGTTTTTTGGCAGCTGATGGGAGTGATGTCAGCTCTGGTTATGACTAATACCTAAGAGGGCCTCCAAAGTTTCTATGCTGAAATAATGCAGTGATGATACTCGAAAATCTCCAGGATTACACAACTAAGAGGCTCTTGAGGAACACAGATTTTATAGTTGTTGACTTTTCTTCCAAACCCGTTGTGGTAATGCGTATTAACAACATGACATCACACATTATCTGTGTAGATACATACAGAGCTACTACACTGACAAGTTAATTTAATCCACAGCTAAAGCAACAATAAATTCTACCTCCATGAAGGTTATGACGTTCAGGTTTTGTATTTCATTGTATTGCATTATACAGAGAGGGGTTTCTGTTATTTAACTCACCCTTATTCATGTAAAGTGGGTGGCCAAAATAACAGAAACACCTGTCATTGGAGCACCTTGGTCACCCAATGGTTACTGTGCATGTATCCGCTCATTCTTCCTGTCTGCCTCTTAGCTGTTAAAACTGTAAATTAAAAGGCAAAAATATTACCTCACCGTATCTAGTTATATATATATATACCTGATAAACTACCAACCCAGCCTATATAAGCGTAAGTTAAAAACACAGTCTGTACAAATCATCACCAATTCAGCATATTGTCGCATGTGTTGATGGATATCATATCACAAGGAAGATACATAAAGCTCATAAATAACTGATCTGATTTTGTTTATTTTATGCTGATATTCAATGCAAATTAATGATTAACACAACTAAACCTTGATATTTGATATTTCAGGTAATTGTTTGCAATGCAAAAACAAAAATTCCAAGTCCAATTTCTGTAACGAAGACACTAAAACTGTGCAAAGGCGCAACTTTGAAAAACAACTCGCGCCTGGATTGTCATATTAAACTCTGTGAGAGTCTCTGTTTACAAGCAGATGATCGTCCTCAACAAGAACGTTATACAAGACTTTAACTTTCCACAATATGGTACTTGTCTAAACAACATGCCTGCTTAATGCGGCCAGCGTTGTAAATAATGGATTTCTTGTTGTAATTCCAAAAAGGCAAACGCTGCAACTTCTTATAGTGAATAAATACTGTGTCAGTTCCCAGGCCGCTGCTTTTGTTCTAACAAGTCGTTGCACTGTACGGTATCTAAAAAAGCACGCTGGCTAGCAGAGTGTAAATAGTACAAGATACTGTATTTGCTGGATAAAGCGGTTTAAGCCTTTCACCCCTGAGATTACTGGAGCTTCCAGCCCACTCTGTGTTCATAGTCTCCATGCCCTTATAGGACCTTGTTTTGCAATGAGTGGTTGAGAAAGAGTAAAACATTTCACAGATCCCCCCACTCACAGATCTGTAAGCATGTGAGAGTGAAGTCATTGTTTTCCGAGACGTTTGCCAGAGTGTGGGACAAAAATTATTTGTCTGCTGTGTATGCCCAGTAAGTGTCAGCTCATTTTGAAAAAAAGAACCTAATTGCGTGGTGCTGAAGACAAATCGAATTTAAATATGATCCGCTGCACCGCTTCCACGTCTGTTTTAAATATAGCCTTACCTTTCTCATGCGCACTTTGACCACGTTGTCCTCTTTCTGATCTCCGTGTTCATTCGTTCCATCTGAAACCGGACTGGCGAGTTGTGTGTCACCGTAAAAAACCTTGTGTGTGTCCTCATCTGTCTCCTCCATTCTGGAGACTGACGCTGCCGGTCTGTGGTGTTCCCTCTGACCATCTGCCACCTCAGAGGCAGGTGACTCACTGAAGTAACAAGCAGAGGCCTCTTGGTTGCCATGGTGTCCCTCTGGTAAGAGCTCATCGTTCACCTCTGCAGAGCATGGTGGCGGATTTTCAGAGTGATGCTCAGTAGCTGGGTGTTTATCACCAATGTGGGAGTGCTGAACATCTGGATTTTGGGTGAAATCTGAGTTCCTTTGAGGATTCAGTACAGGGGTGTCATCTGGCTCACTGTGGCTAACCTCTGGGATAGTATCCAGTTTTGAACAGCTATTTTCCAACTGCTGAGCTATGGTTTGATCTGCACAAGCCGAATCTTTGGACACTGAGCTTTCATCAGTGTTTTCCATTGGTTGACTTAGGGAGGTCGTCGTTTCCACATACTTGTCTGCACACTGAGTAATGTCCGTCTGTATGGGGTTTCCTTCTGAATATCCAGTATCCAGTTTTTCAGATGACATATTGCTGTTCACTGTCAAAGAACAACACTGACTTTTGAAACAAATATCAGACGTTGTGATTGGCCCATACCTGACTTCTGCTTTCTTCTCGCTGCTTTCTGTTTGTGTATTTACCTCTCCCTGAGGCCCGATCATCACTGTCCTTTCAGCGTTATGCTGTTCCAACACTGTCTGGTAGGATATTTCACAATCGTGAGTCTGATCCAATACTCCATTGCAGTCATGACGATCCTGCTCTGCTCCTTGAATGTCTCTTGAGTGATGTTTTAGTCCTGTATTTTCATTTAGAGGCTCTGAGTCACTTAATCCATCCAGCTTTTCAGCAGAATCTGCACTCCAGCCTTCGGTTCCTCCTTCGTCACATACTCTTTTTACCACTAAAGTCACAACTGGTTCTACAGTTTTGTTAGCCTGTGACATCCCGTCACCACCCTCCATCATATTAACAGAACTGTGCAGCACACCAACAGGTAAGGTTACGCTTGCATCAGCGTGGCCAGGGGTGGAAATCTTCTCTTCCTCTACATCTGGGAGGTCGGTTTGAGGTTCCAGTTCAGCAGCAGAAGACTGGTTTAGTGTGTCCTCAGAGATTTCAGGAGGTCTGCTGTAACCCTCTGTATGGCTCTCCTTTGTTTCCTGATGATTTGGAAGCTTGCCAGGCTGTTCACCAGCAGATTCAGACAGTGGAGACTCATTGTTTATAGAGATAGAGATGCATTGTTGCTCTTCACGAGAGATATGTGGACTTTTAAAGACATTATCGTCATTGCAGATGTCGTGACTCTGCCTACTCTCTGTGCCAACTTCACCTTCGCCATTGACAGTTTTCTCGCTGTGACTGCTGCTGTCAGTTGCACAAGAAACGTTTGCAATAATTGACATCCCACTGTTTGAGTTACAGTGAGACTCTCCAGAATTCCCAATATTTGTGGTTTGGAGATGCTCTGATTCAGAGGCCCTTTGGGGAACGTCAACATCCACCAAAACACAAGGGCCATAAACTGACTTCTCTTGAAAATCCAATGGAATTTTTACATTGCTTTCCGTTAACTTCAGTTCTTCTGATTCAGTGTCATCGTTCACTACAGAAGTTGTCACATTAAGTGTCTGAACCAGGTCCTCCGTGGGCAGCTGGTGGCAGCCCTCTGGCATGGAGGCACACCTCGTCCGTCGGCCTTGTTTGGAAGCTCCCGCTCCCATCCACGGTCCCTCGCTGTCCACCCCATGACAGCAGACCAGATCCAGATCATCATAGCTATATTGTAATCCTGAAGCATGAGTCACGTGCTCCTCCCAACTTCTTTTCCGTATGGCTACTGGCATGGTGGACAGCCAGTGCTATCCCATACAGCTGTTTATGACGCCAGGGAAAAGCCGAGAATCAGATCTGCTGCAATCCAGAAGAGAAATGGGGGTTAAGAAACAACCAATGATCCCAAATTATAAGTTTACAGTAACTGAACGTGCAGATGACAATATGGTAAATAATGTTTCACTTTTAAAGTAAACAGCCAGGGAGTAGTGCATGAAAGTTCAAGAGGGGTGTAATTATAACACATTCACAATTTCCTGGAAAGTATCAACTCTTCTGGATCTGTACAAGATAAATGGATTCCCAGTTTTGCTAATCTAACATGGGAAACTGATATTTTTAAGCAGAGCTGTGCCAAATCTCACATCACAACATGCCAAATATTGAATGTGCTCGATCTTGAACAGTTGCCTGATGTCTTAATAAAGCCAACAAGGCTGCTAAAACAACAAGATAACCACCAAGATAAACGCAGATGCTCCTTGTTTAGCTGTAACCAAACCATCTTGTCATATACAAGATACACATCATCTTCAACTGTGCAAAACTGGTCTGAAGCATTCAGGCTGCTGGTTAACTGTCACTTTGTTTCTACTCATGCACTACCGCAAGCCAACATTATCATAATGCATACTGTGGGTCCTATCTCATGAATCAAGCCAAGCTCTATACGGCGCTCTGTTTTTTTTTTCTCCCTCTTGTTCCAGGTCAGAATGTACAGAAGCAAAAGAACACAGAGACTCAGCAAGCAGGATGTACTCAATCCAACTGAACATCTGCTGTATTTAAATGATTTAAATAAACATACAGAAGATTAAGAATAAGGAAGTACGGTAGATAGGAAATCGTGGCTATACTGTATTATACAGTGAGTGACTGTAAACTATGGAGCAATAGTTTCAATAGAGTTTCTGAATCATTGTTCATGTGCATCAATCAGGTTTTGAATGTTCTGAAGTTAAATAAGTAGTTTACACGTTATGTCACTGAGCTGCTTCTTACCGAGTAGTTTCTTAAGCAGTGAAAGTCATACCAAAGTCTGAGACAGGTGTTTTTTCTCCACTTTTCACCTTTTGTTTTCTCAGGAGAAGAGCTGGATGGCACCATCTGCACCCTGTGGCATGAAGCTTGCACCTTGTTATTATTTAAGAGTACAAGGTTACAAAAAAGAAATGTCCCAAAGCAGTTGCTTCTTCTGCTTGTCCTCGAAACCAAGTGCAAAACGGACACCTCAATACATTCCAGATATTTTAAGACGGAGTAACAATGTTCACTTTTTGTAAATTCTCCAGTGATGAAAGTTTTTTTTACAATATAATCCAGTAGCTGTACATACAGTGATTAAACACCAGGTGATAATCCAACAAAAAGGTTACAGATCCAGTATTTGCTTCCATCCAGAGATGTTTTGTAAGTCTTTTCATTCATCTACCGAAAGCAATGCGTCCACGCATGGGAGTCAGTTATGAATCCATCTCTTTTCAAGTGACTTGACATATGTTTTATTTCGTAAGCTCTCCTTAGTCTAGGTTTCTGCAAGCCATTTTCTGGACTCCAGTCAGTATCTCCACTGTAAAACTGTCGGAAAAGCAGTGAAGCCCCCAAAGGCAGGCAGAAAGCCGGGAAGCAGTGAAAAGTCCAAAGACAACTTCCATCTTGATCACATTAGGGTTTTTGCTGACGCTGAATGCCGAAGAGTCGGGGTGGTGTAAGAGGGGCCGGGTTTTCTTTCCCCCACTCCACCCCTGCTCTCCTCCGTTCTATCCCTTTTCTCATCAGGTCCCCTCCCCGCTGGTTTTGACAGGGAGACTGAGTCACATCCTAGGAGCCCCATCCCCCGTCTCACAACTTACCCAGCACACTATATGCATTTATTCACTCCACCCTCCTCTAATGTACTCACTCCCTCTCTCTCTCTCTCCTCTCACTGTTTAAGAAACTTCCTCTCAGCTCCTTCCCTCAAAACCTGTCTCTTTCCTTTTCTCAGTGGACGTTTTTCTTCGTTCTGCCTTTGCTCGCTATTCCGCTAAGCTGGGCAAGGCTCCCACCAGTTGATTTTGATTAGTAACAGACAGGCTGCCTTGTAAGACCTCTGGCTGCGAGCCAAGAGAGATTGCTCTAATGTTTTGGCAGTTATTTCTGAGGCATGCTTTTTCTAAAAAATTGTCATCTTGTAACGCTACAAGTATTCTTAACCAAACACCCTGGTACCAATGGAAAAAATGCAACGCGAGATATCTTCACAGACAAACTCTGAGAATGTGTTTTTCAAATATTTTGAAAGAATATCTGAAAAATATCGAATAAATCTCTTTAACAATGTGGTACGGCCACGGGGACGACTTTGAAACTGTTATCAACCGGATATCTTTGTTTCAGAGTAGACCTAATGGAAAAAAAAAAAACATTAAAGCACCCAAATGCCAGCAATTCATTTCCTAATATAGTCATCTGTTAGAGGCACTCAGCAGGAAAAAAAAGACAAAGCCGGGGATATTTACAGTTGATGTCACTGAGACATTTTAAGACAGATGTTAATCAACTCATTTTGTCTTAAAGGTTTAATTGAGACAGGGCTTATAAAGTAAATGAAACAATTCATAGACTTCCATTTCCATTCCAGACCTCATGATTCAAGCTGTGACCAAATTTATCAAGGCATTTTTTTACAGTAGGGTCAGAGGCACAAAAAGAGCAAAGTGCCAAAGCAACAGGGACAATGCAAGCACAAGAGAGAAGTGGAATGAAGCCCCCTCCAACTATCCCCGCAGCCCCGGCCTCTAACCTCTAGGTCATCCAGATGTGAGGTGAGGCTCTGGATGAGTCTTTTCTTAGGGGCCTCGCTGGGAAACTGTACACTGCCGTCAAAGTTGGCTCTCCGGGGACACAGATGTTCGTACTCAAGGGGAAGGATCCAAGTTCAACAAGACTCCTCTGCAGCATGTCACATGATGCGCTCTGTGGTTACGCCGAGCGCAGTGTAACAAAATGCAGATCTTTTCGGTCACAGTAGCTTCCATGTGGATAAGGGCTGGTGATTGAAGTGCAGAGGCCGACACAGGGCATGACTCAGGCTATCCACTCATTACCTCCTGTGGACATTTAACATGGGCCTATAATTTAAAAGGCAAAGTCTCCCCCCCCTTTGCCAATCCGACCATCCTGCGCAGCCACAGGGCAACTGGTTTACGTCACAATCGGATCCGTTAGTGACACTGTGCGAACACATGTTCAATAAACAACATGTGTGTAGTCCCACATTTGCCCATCAGCAATGTTTCTGAATGTGCGTTTGTGTGTCAGCTGCAAGAGCATCAAAGCATGAAAATTGGAGTATTAAAACAAAATGTAGCTTGAACAAGAGTCTACGGCCACAAGAGCGGTTTTGTGAGGCACCAGCTCATATGCTCACAATAACAACATACAATTATGCTTATCACATATCATTTTTTTAGCGTGTTCACCGTGTTAGTTTAGCTTATCAGCATGTCAACATTTGCTAAATACCACTAGACACAATCCAATATTTCGATATTTTTACTCAAAGTCACAAATTTAAACCTTGTGGCTAAAGCGGGAGGATCGCTAAAGTCACGAGAATACGTCAGCTGGAACGGCGATACAGCTGGTCGGTATAAAATTTCATGGCCAGCCATCCAACAGTTGCTGAGATATTTTTGTCTGAACCAAAGTGGTGGACCAACCGACAGGCCCGAGATTGATATCCCTAGAGTCATGCCACTGGCTTGGCTAAAAATGATTCACTCTCAGGCTGATTTTGTGAAGTCATAGCCAGAAAGTATGACGCTTTGTACAATAAGCAAAATATTATTCTGACATACTGTGAGCTCTCTTCTCTAATCTGCGTGGATGTGTGTCGCAGTCTATTTTAAAATCTGTCCAAATGACTATGTTCTGTATCTGAGGGTTATTTCAGTGTTTGTGTATCTACTTGAGTCATCGTTACAGGCCAGACTTTACGCCCCACATCACAGAGGACGAGCATGAACATTCTCACAGGCACGCAGCATCACTGGTCACATGTCTAGAGTGGTCACATACATGGTTAAGAAAGACCTATTCATGATTCACCCTATAATCCCCCACTGTTCAACCCCTCGACTTCTTAAGTGGAGCAGTGAGGGCCCAAAGGAAACAGCCTCACATTCCTCACTGATATAGTTTATTATTGGAAAAATAAGCCAGTCTAAATCATGGGTACTGAAGAACACACAGTGTTTGCCCATGTAGGAAAATGTAGGTGACGCTTGTGGAGAAAAAACAAAATCCTGTCCCTCCTATAACTGAATCATTTTGAGCCCTTGCGTACACAAAGACTGCTTTGAGAAGATTTTTCTTGCACCCTTTTTTAAGGTTTCTTTAAATAACCATTTTCTACTGTACTTGCCTAGTAGTTATGCGAAGTTGTAAAAGCGGATCTTGGGTTCATTTACACTAAAAAGGAAAACTAAACAAAATGCCAGAATCTCATCTGAAGATCTAAAAATAATATCAACAAACCACACCAAGATCCTTGCAGTCCTTTCCTGTCACTTGCTATGCCCTGTGGTGAACAACTCCTTTTCAAAAGCCTACAGTCATGCCGGTTTAAATAACAGCATTTGAGGCCTGGGCGGGAACTTGAGCAATCTTGAATGAAACATCCCAATGTGGATGATGCAACTTCGGAGCATCTAGAAAGCCAGCTGAGAGCTTTGTTGCTGTCTTAATTAAAAAAAAAAAAAGTCTTTAATCATCTGTGGATTTTAACTAGCTTTGCTTGTGTGGGTTTAAATGCAAGAAGTCGTCGTGGGAGAAACCGAAGGGGGGCCGTGGCCGCTGATCTTGGGTTATAATATGACTGTTACCGTGGGAACAGGAAGTGCAAGTTATTGAGGATACAGACCATAACAATCTCCAGGCTAAAATAATCTATCTAATCTTCTTGTGAGAGGATCTGTGTGTGTTTGTGTGTGTGTGTACGAGACACAGGAGAGTGTGTATGTGTGGGTGGATTTGTTTGTGTACGTCTGTACATCTGTATATTGTAACATGTTGTTTGGTTTGTCAAGTCCAATGATACCGACTTGTGTCATCTGGGCCTTATATTTTTTATGACGACAGTGGAAAATACTGTCTCACACGCTGAAAATGTCCCATCGGTGTTCACGTTGTACCATCTGTTCTTGGTTTTTTAGTACCCTGGCGTGGATAAAAGGCCTTGAGGACCAGTGGTGTCACAGTGAAGGGGACGCTGAAACACCACTGCCTTTACTATAAACAAACATCGTGCTTAACAGCATTTGGCCAAACTTATTTGGGATGACTGTATACTTGACTGACTGCAAAAATAATGCATCTCATGTGATTGGAGTATTAAATATCTGGGTAAGAGCTTAGCCTGCTTTTTGAGACCCCTGGAATCAATACACAGGCTTATTGGGGAAAAAGGACTAATGCTAATACCGATAATACCGATAATTCCAAACAAGACTTAGATAAAGACACAAAATGGAGACTTTGTGTCCCAGAAAATCCCATCTCTAAGAAACAGTCTGTAATTGTGACCTCATCCTGGACAAGCAGACATAAACAAAGAAAATTTGAAAGAACTCTCGAGTCTTTGAAACTCTTTCTTGCTGCCTGTGCCTCACTCCACACACCCTGGATCTTCCTCTTCGAAGAGACTCACCTCTTGTATCTCTACCCCTATGTGAACAGTATCCTTGAGTTTGCGTCTCCTATGTGACAAGAGTGTCCTCTTTTTCAAGTTCTTCGTTGCGTTGGCCAGGTCCTATCAGTTTTGGAAGTTTCTTGACATCCAAACAAAGAAAAGAAAGATGCCGTTTCTTTAAAGAAAGTCGGAGAGTAGGAATACATTGTGCAGACAGATGCAGTCTGTGTTCTGCTCGGGCAACCTACCTTCCTCTCAAAGAGACAGTTCCTTATAGATCAAGGCAGGGGTGGGGTGGCAACAGCTGAACTTCATCTATGTAAACAGATGCCCCACAAAACTATAACCACCTGCACCTGAGCACATTCTCACACTTCTATAAAATGCGTGAAGGAATGCACAGAGCCATACCTACAGATACACGTGACACTGACATGTGCATTGGCATTGAATGTACTAAACGTCACGGGACTGATATTAAAAATATGAGGCCATATGCTTACAAGCAGATGTTCAGCTTTGCTCATGTCTGTGAACTTTTTGTTTTTACGAATGTCAAGAGCTTGAATCCATATTTTTGCATATTGAACCAAGATAAAACTACAAACTTCTTCTCTGTGTGAGAAGGCAATTGTGAGTGGCTCACAAAGAAGCTCTTGTTAAACTGAAAAGGGAGTAAAGAAAGTAGGTGCAATGTCGACAAATGACTTTTGGAATCCATCCTATCCTCCGAAGCTTGCCATTTTATAACAGCTTGAATCTTGAAAGTATCTGAGGAACGAGGCACATAATATTTATCCTCTTGTCTTGTTGTTTATGGGGAATAATTTCTGAGCTTGAACAAGTCCCTGCGAGGGCCAGAATAGTGACATATTACATCCCCCCACCCAGGATTCTGCAGAACATATGCTGTGCTGGCATCGACTCTTCCAGTAGAGATCCAGGAAAACGTGTTGTTCTTGGACACCGTTGCCACAGCAGCATCAGCAGGAAATACTTAAGACAGAGAGTCAGGAGATGAGGGGCCAGGAGTTGTTTCGTTATTTGATGAGAAGGACCTCTGAACGGTTATGTTTCCGCTCCATGTTAGTTTAAATTTCGGTTCCAAATGTAACCTCCCAACACCTGCCCTCGTTCTGTCACATATATTCACGAAGGATTCCAAAATATGTTCCTGCTCCTGCAAGATGTCAATATCCTCAGATTTATATCAACATCTGTCTGGATTGCAGAGATCCTCAGACGTCTGAGGATGCAACTGATAAGATTGCCACAGTTAAATATTTACCTTGCCTTCCGGTCTTCTACGCAATGCAGAAGAAAAGTTTATAGTTGGGAGGGAAATAAGAAGCAAGGCGGCTCTTTCTTTACGAAAACCGTCTGACATTCCAGCCCACTCAGGACGTGTGGAGGTCAGGAAATCTTCAATAAGAGGAGAAGAAACTTCTTGAAAAACAGGCAAGCAGCAAAGATGCCTCATTGGAAAAGATGAGACCTTAAACAGCTGACTCTTGCCAGTATTTTTTTTTAAATAGCATGTCCAAACGACTGAACAGAACAGAAACCAAGTGTTTCAGGACAAAATCTACATATAATAATCATATAATAATAATAGATTGGATCCCACATCACTAATCTTTGCCTGGACGTCATATGTGTGCCTCTGCAAAGCTTCTACCACATGCAGTCAGGTGTGTGAGGAGGGAGCTGGAGTCAGCAGGTATCCTCACTCAGGTGTCTCTGAGCGAGATGAAGTCCTGTCGGCTCCCCAGCAGCACGCAGAGCTTACTGAGTCTGACTGTAATCAATCATAAATTAGCATTTGATGGAGGGAACTGGCTGTAATAACAAGACACGGACTGCTGGGGGCGACAAAACCTCATTTTTTAACCAACGTGGGGAGCTGTACATGTAGAAATGCGACCATGTGATATTAGATGTTTAAATTTGTACATGTAGCTGGATTATTTTGAGCATATTGTGAGAAAACACGTGTATCACTTTAAAGGTAAAAGCAGCTTAAAGTGTGTGAGCCACTCAAACTTACTGTAAAATGTGAAACTAACGTTTATTTAACGTCACGAACAACCTTCAGTGTAATAATAAGTGTATATTTTAAAGAGAGAAACGAACCTTCAGTGTAATAATAAGTGTATATTTTAAAGAGAGAAACGTACATGTATAAATAAACTGTAAACTGTGAACCTGACGTTCATCATTACTCACCTGTGTGGGTAAAATGGCAGCCAGAAAACTGCAATTCCTCCATGGATAAAGTTCATTTCAGCCAATTAAGCTTCAATTGTTCAGTTTTCTGCCACTGTGACAGACACTCCTGGCCACGCTGCTGGTTACAGTGTGTCCACAGGGAACAGCTTCATTACAGGTAACACTTTCATTACTTTATTAGTCCAGTAAACGGCGCCAAATTCTTCACCTGAGCTCGTCTACCGACCGGTATGCTGCTTTCAGGGCGCCTTGTAACTTCCTAAA
This sequence comes from Larimichthys crocea, assembly GCF_000972845.2. Classification (NCBI taxonomy): domain Eukaryota; kingdom Metazoa; phylum Chordata; class Actinopteri; family Sciaenidae; genus Larimichthys; species Larimichthys crocea. Next base: position 1,486,741 of record NC_040020.1, read on the forward strand.
TCCTGCATGAACCTCTTTTTTTTTTCAATAATATAAGAATAATATAGTTATTTTAGATTTGCAGTCTCTCCTTTGACATTCATGTTGTCATTTAATAATTTTGGGGTAAACCTTAACACTCTTTACCATGTATATGTAGCCTATTCGATGTAGTTACTTTATAGTCATAGGTTTTGATGATAATATTATTTGTTTTATTTAATTATTTAGATTTTTACTAGTACACAAAGCTAAATATGTGATATATCAGCATACATCACATCACCCTGCAAATCTGTGCAATACCTGCTCATTATAATGTATTTATTTATTTATTTATTTATTTATTTAAGCACTGTTTACATTTTAGTCTGTTGTACATAGATATGTGTATACTGTCATATCCGCCTACCTCATGTACATAACATGCACCAGTCCTTTATCCAGTATATGTCTATAGATAGATACATGTATCTATATATCTTCATATTTATGCACACATATATATATCTTTTAAATATGTATATATTTATGTTTTATGTTTATGTCTGCACTTTCTTGTCATGTTCCTTGTTAAACTGTATTTATATACCTGTACTGTATGTACAATTGAGAGTCAATTTCCTCATTTACCTGGCCGATAAAGTGATTCAATATGAGGTATATAACCTGATTTAATTATTGAGGTTCTTTCAACAAAGTCTTGTAATATTTTCACAGAGATAAAAAAAAAAAAAAATGAAGAATGAAAATTAAGTTTTAATGGCAACAACAGCTGCTGAAGCTCCTAATTCCGATTTTTTTTGGGTAGTCCATGAAGGCAGCATAAGAAATGTACCTGAGTCTGGGCGTTTCTCTGCAGACTGTTTGTTAGTTAGAGAGCTTAAACACAGCTGTGCATTCGTGTTTGCGTCGGTTAAAGTTAGAAAGCGACAAGGAAATGGGAACTCCTCCAAGAGGGGACAAAGTTTAAGCAAAGAAAAAAGAAAAAAGCCTGGTAAAGTTTTAGTTTCGATAAGTTAGAAGTTGCCCTGCCGGTCGGTCAACATGGGTTGCTGCAGCAGCTCGGAGGTGAGTTGTTGTCTTGTTGTTGTTTTTGTTGCTTTCAAACTTGTTATTCACACAGAGGACTCTTTAGGACAACGTGAGTCACGACGTCACTTCTCCAGCTGTAGCAGCAGCTGATTTTACAACAACAACAACAACAAGAAGAAGGAGAAGTCAGTCTGCTGGATTTTAGGAGCGAAGCAAAGGGCGGACACTGCACCGCAGCATAAAGGAAGTCTCAGTATCATCTTTCCTCACATATTTCTTTATGCCTTGGCAGGGCAAACGTGACTGGAAACCGCTGGAGGATCGCAGCTGCACGGACATACCATGGCTCATCATATTCTCGCTGTTTTGTATCGGGATGGTAAGTTTTCAGGTCAATACACACAGAGGAGCCATTTTAAAACATGCCACATGCCAGGCAGCTGAGGCTGATGTGTGGTCTTTTACAAAATCTGGTTTAACTGTGTTTAAACTTTTTTTTTTAGTGTTGTTTGTGTAGCTGTAAGATGTATTTCTAAGCATGTATCCACCCAGTTGCTATTAATGTGATTAATACTGTATTATAATACCAAAAAAACATCATAATCATCATGAAAGTATGATTTATTTCAGTGTTCTTGCATTAGATTTCATAACTTTTACCTAGTTGTGCATAATAAACAACAAAAAAGTGAATTTATACCCATCTCTGTCTATTAACACAGCTTTTTTCTTTAATTGATGAAAGAGTATGTATAAGACAATCACTGCACAGGAAGAAAACTTTGATTTTCATCTTCATTAACATCCACCCATGAAACAACACAGTCCAAACATCTAAACATGGACATATACAGCCACAACCATGTTTAGAAAGGAGAAAGATATAAAAGATTATTGAGAATAAATGATTGAGAAAAATAGAAGGCACAGTCAACACCAAGAAAGGGTGAAATACATGAAAAAAATAGATAAATAGTAATAAATAAATGTAAAAATACCAAAAAAGGGGAGCTATATTTTGTAGAATTTGTTCTCTGATCCCTGAATAATCTAATCTTCTCTAGATTCATGCGGGATGTCTATATATCAATGTGAAGGAATAAGGGGGAGCTGATTAACACACATTTTAAATAACATTTTTTGGATTACTACGTCTAAATAAATGTCTTATCTGCATACTCGGAATTTTTGCACACTTCCTGGTAAATATTTGCAATGATTCCTGCACAAAACTTCACTTTCATTTAAAAAAACATATTATACGTATGATATTTGCGTCTTCTAATACTCGATTTTCTTGTTATGCATCAAAACATCAACACAAATTCATCACAAATTCATTCTTCACATATGTGAAAACCTCCCTGGTATTAAACCTGTAGCTGATTCTGAGTGCATGCTTACGTGCTGCCGACCAGTCGATGGATGCATAGAAATAAAGTTGTAGGTCAGTGAAGTTGGTCACCTGTGTATAACAGCCCAGGTTTGGTTGAAACTGATTCAGAGAAGTGTCGATTCAACTTTGAAGCCTGTAGTTTGTTTTCCTGTTGAGTTACATCATGTAATAACTTATGTAATATTCAACCCACCCTCACTGATGTAAATATAGTAGTATAACAAGAATCAGATCAACAGATCTAATCTAAATACTAAATCGACTTCTTTTTAGACTGCATTATTTGTAGTTAATGTAGGTTTACCATAAATCTGCAGGTGGCAAGCATCTAAAATTTTGATTTTGGTGTTTTAGTTTCTTAAATTTGGCTTAAAAATAACCAGTTTGATTATTAAAGTATGAAATCTTTATCTTTCATGTTATGCTGAAGATAGTTCCACTTCATCTACTCTCCTCTGTGTCATCCGCAGGCTTGTATTTGTGGCTATCCCATCGCCACAGGAGCCGCCTCCAGGCTTATCTCAGGATATGACAGTTATGGAAACACCTGTGGCCATAATAACACCAAGATTGAAGGAGTACCTCACAGTGGCCAGAACATGAAAGAAAAAAAGTAAGATCCGACATGTGACACAGCTTTATTGCCTGCATCAAATCCCTGCTGTCCCTTAAGTATATGCATTTGCTCTGTTTTCCTGATTCACTTACAGGATCTTGATTTACTTACATATTAAAGCAGACACATTGAAACCTTGTTCGCCCTCTGTACTTGAGTGTCGGTGGCACAGGAGAAGACATTGGGCATTACCGTTATACATGCAAGGGTTGCATCATGTAATCCTAATCTAATTTGCCACAAAGGACCGCTTGCTGTCTGTGTAAACACTTCAGTTTACCGCCTCTTCTGACTCACATAGTTGCGAGGGTCGAAACTGTGCAAACCATGACCTAAGTGTTAAGATATTAAGAAAAAACGCCCAGTGTTTGGTCTTTTCGAGCAACCTTATCCGCATAAACCGAGATATAATTAGTGTGAAGGTTAATGTAGATTAATATCGCCAACACGGAGCCACACTGACTCATGGTTGTCCTGCTGCTGCTTGAATACCAGTTTGAGTGTGTGTCCCTTTTTAAAAAAAATATATTTTCTCACCAAGAGTCTAAATAAGATATTTTTTTTAATCACCGAGACAAAATTGTCACTTTGTCCTCTTGTCATAATCCATGTGAGGAGTCTTTCATGATATTCCTCCTTTTTTTGGGCTCCAGCTACCCATCAGCATGCAGCCTGTAGGCCTCAGCTTTACTGAAACAATGGGTCATGCTTATTGATGGGCTGATTGCCCATGGAGGCTTTGAATAAAAAGGCGTTTCTGCGACAAAGAAGGATCTGTGTGGCGGCGCTGTAAATGTCACCATCTTTCATTTTCTGCCCAGGCAGAGCAGTCCCAGCTGGCATAATAATAACAACATAAAATGAAAATTTTCTTCAATGTGTGTGTTTATTTATTTTTTTGTTTAATTTGGAAGGAACAGCTAATCTGAATTTAAATTTTTTGTCCCCCCTTCAGGTATGTTTTCTTTCTTGATCCTTGCAACCTTGACATAATTAACAGGAAGATTAAGTCCATGGCCCTGTGTGTCTCCAAATGTCCGTCCACTGAACTGAAGACATATGGCGAGTTGAAGCAGTTTGCTCTGAATAATGGTGAGAAAATATTTACGTTTCCATTACTTTATGATAAATCATAGATATGACTAGAATATACGTTTCATTACAACATCTGATCTAATTTTTGTTTTGTTTTTTTGTTAATAGGATCTAACCTCTGCTCCTATGATATTTATCCTTCAAGATACCCAAGCCACCCGGATAGATTCACTAAATGTCCCAAACTCCCTGTTCCACCAAGGTAATCAAACATGTTGTTTAGATTTGAATTAAATATCAAAATTAAGAGACTTATTCGAAGGTGGGACAAAGATTTAGGGAAGCCGATGTGGATGCTGTGTGTTTTTAATGACTTCACTTGGAGTGGAGACAGGATAGACTCAGTCAGACTTATACATGTTCTAGCACCAAAGAGAACCAAACAAATACACAGATATAGTCCGCCACATTGCTCTGCTATCCACTGTAAATAAATGTTCTCCACCTGTTTCATGTTTGCAGTAAACCTGTCCCAGTATTGCACCGCTGCATTCCCGTGGATATCAGCTGCTATGCTGAATTCGCACAGGGGTTCATCACGTTCGTCAGCGACAACACCGTGCTGCGCCGCGTCATCGCGGGCGTGATGGCGAGCAAGGAGATCATCATTGGCCTTTGTCTGCTGGCTTTAGGTATATCACATCGTTAATGCATGTAGATATTCTCACTGATTACTACTGGTTTATTTATTCACTTGTTGCTGCTGCACCCGCTGCTCAGCCGTAACTACTCAGGAGAAGTCAGCAGGACGGCGACTTTCAGAAGAGCGAGCTATTTTTATCCTTAAAATAACAGGAAGTGTTTTCAGCCATTGCATCCGGAGAAGTTCAGCCCACAGGCATGGATTTAAGGGCTGCTGTAAATCTTCTACGGGTGCAGTGATAGAAGACTGAATTAATTTCAACATCTTTGAGTTCAGTTGTTTGTCAGAGCTACATAACTCATAGCAGTTTCCCTTCGCTGTCATCACTCACTCACCCACGGCTTAATTATGTCGCATAGTTCAGTGTGTTTTATTTATGTTTGAGATGTAAAGTAACATTTTATGAGATCTTCCCACTTTTCTGCAGCTCGATGTAACTTTTTCACGTTAGCAGTGTTGTGACTCATGATACACTTTGTTTTTCCTCAGCTCTGTCCCTGATCATGATGGTTGTCATCCGTTACATCTCCAAAGTGCTGGTGTGGATTCTAACAGTGCTGGTAATCATCGGGTCTATAGGTAACTTTCAGAAGCGACACATATGTTCTGGCACTCCCGAATAAGTTGCGTTATGCTGCTGGATGTTTTTTGTTTTTTAACTCTGATTTTTTTTTGAAGGTGGGACAGCCGTCCTCTGGTGGCTCTATGTGGACCACAGGAATGCCCTGAATAATAACACTTTATCAGTATTTGGGAAAGAAGTGGCCTCGGACAACGTCAAGGCTCTGCTCGTTTGCTCAATCGGTGCTACAATTTTCACGGTATGTCTGAGTTTGTGTTTACTCTGTAGTCCACTTCAGTGATTTCATTAGCTCACTAGTCTTTGTCTAACCCCTCCAGGTGATTCTCCTGATTGTGATGTTCTTCATGAGGAAGCGCGTGTCTCTCACCATCTCCCTGTTCCACGTGGCTGGTAAAGTGTTCACCCACCTTCCTCTGCTGGCCCTGCAGCCTGTCTGGACCTTCCTCTGCCTCATACTCTTCTGGGTCTACTGGATCACTGTGCTTCTCTTCCTCGGGACGTCAGGTGTGGATGTTCGATTCATAGATTTGTTGGTGTCAGTGCGGCACACAGACTAGTTTCTAGCATCAGATGTGTTAGTGGTACATTCCCAAACAAGTAGAATATTAAGTTTGTTACTGGTGACATTTTGTCTCGGTTTGGCGGCATGACTAAACTCCCACATTTGGAATCCTGTGCCAGTCTCGTGATGGGGGAGGATGGAGTCAAAGAACAACTTCTCTCTTCGGCTCCCACTTCTTCTTCTTTTTTTTTTTCTTTCTACAGCTGATTTTTAATTCATGCAAACTTGTTTTTAAAACAAAAAGGGCAGCCAAAGAACATCAAAACATCACACTTTCTCACTCTATATGTATATTTTTTTGGTATATTGTGGTAAATATGGAAATGTGGTTCATCATATTAACTGCAAACTCCACAGTGACGCCTTCTTGATGTGTTTCTCTTGGCTGCGTTAGATAAATGAAATTCTTGACTCGTCTGACCTTCTTCCCTTCAGAAGAAGATGTTGCAATTATGAAAAAAAAAATAAGCTGACGTGCATCTCAGATAGTTTGTCCCCAAGTTAATCTGGGAACCGTCACTATGAAACAACATCGAATCGAGTCGAGCTCACAAAGATCAGTGGTGCTTGATGAAGTAATTTATCAACTCCAAGTAAAAAGAATGATAAGATGATATGAAAACATGATATGACAAATATATTTCCTCACAGGGACGCCGATAAAGAACAACGCCACAGAAGTAGTTGAATATCACATGGAGGGACCTCTTCAGTACTTGGTGTGGTATCACGTTGTGGGTCTCATCTGGATCAGCGAGTTCATTCTCGCCTTCCAGCAGATGACCATCGCTGGAGCTGTGGTCACCTACTACTTCACAAAGTGAGAATTCGAACGCACGCATGCTTCATGTCGTCTCTGCTGTTGTGTTCATGTCGATAACTCAAATCAATCTATCTTCCATCTTAAGGAATAAGTCCCAGTTGCCGGTTACACCCATCCTCTCCTCCATGGCACGAACCATCCGCTACCATCTGGGTACTTTGGCCAAAGGCTCCTTCATCATCACGCTTGTTAAGATCCCTCGTCTCATCCTCACGTACATCCACAGCCAGCTCAAAGGAAAGGTGAGCTGTGAAATTCTCAAAAGTTTGTTTTAAAAAAATGTGACATCATGTCCTCGTGTTGAGCCTGTAAGTGTCAGTTATCAGCGGTTTTCATACAGTACATGGATTTTCATAAAGTTTATTAACTTTTTCTTTTCACAGGAAAACGCCTGCGCTCGCTGCATGCTGAAGGCTTGTGTCTGCTGTCTGTGGTGTCTGGAGAAGTGTCTCGCATACTTAAATCAAGTAAGTCACTTCAGTGTATTAGTATTAACTGCACAGCGGAAACACGATCCAGTGCATTAACAGCGTACGTGGACATTATTTCAGAATGCCTACACCGCGACAGCCATCAACAGCACCAGCTTCTGCACCTCCGCCCGCGACGCTTTCGTCATCCTGGTGGAGAACGCCCTCCGAGTGGCCGCCATCAACACCGTGGGCGACTTTGTCCTCTTCTTGGGAAAGGTACCACACAGAGATATACTCTCTTCCCCAAATAAAAGGCAACCTTCATGTATTCTGACTCTGCTACCCCCCTCCTCCCCTTCAGGTGCTCATAGTCTCCTGCACAGCTTTTGCCGGCGTCCTGGCTCTGAACTACCAGAGGGAATACACCGTGTGGGTCCTGCCTCTCCTCATCGTCTGTCTGTTTGCCTTCCTGGTGGCTCACTGCTTCCTCTCCGTCTTCGAGAACGTGGTCGACGTTCTCTTCCTCTGCTTCGCCGTGGACACGAAATATAACGATGGCAGCCCCGGGCGCGAGTACTACATGGACAAGGCCTTGATGGTGAGAGGATAGTGTGTACAAAATATGACGATGCCTCAAGGTCACTGCAGTATCATCCTTCTGCTCCCGACACTGTCGTATCACCCACTGTAGGCCTGATATGTCTGTGAGCGTCACACCTCATTTAGAAAGATGTTTTTAGCATCTTACATAATGTCAAACTCTCGTTTGTCCATCGCAGTCGAGCGCTGCTCTGATTTACACGTCATTGTCAGCTGTGCTATTAATATTCTAACTGTTTCACTTCCCCTAATATCCCTACTGACTCTGATGAATGTGTGTGCTGAGCTCTGACAGCAGACTTTGGACCGCCGCAGTGTGAAATTCTTCTCTCGGCAGCGTTTTTAGGATTGAAATCTTCCGTCAAACGGAGCTGATTGTGGAGCGTTTTAGGGCAATTTTAGGGCCCTTGACGCCGCTATTTAAATCTGGCATTCATCAGGCGGAGTTTATCCCACCTGGAACACTTGAGACACTTGAGGTGTTACTCTGTGGTGCTGGGCCTTTTTTACCACGACAAACTGTTCATATTTCTCGCCCAGAGATCAGTGAAAAAGGCACACTTGGTCTTAGTGAATCCCATACAGTGATCCTGTGTAATGCATATGTGAATATTTAACAACTCATAGAGTTAAATAACTGATGGATACTCTTAAACTCTCTTTCCCTTTCTAGGAATTTGTTGAGAACAGTAAGAAAATGGGTTGGCACAAGTCAGGCGAAGGAGATGGACGGGAGATGAAGCCCATGGTGAGTTGACAAATCTTTGTCTCCTTCTCACTGATGCATGTAAGCTGGAAAGTGGACTGAAAAAAAACTGCGTTCTTGCCTCATTCAGAGCATGAAAGCCGATCACTAGGTTGGTGTGATTCTAATATTGTGTTTTGTTGACATGTCTTGCAGGCACGTGGAGGTACTGTGGCTTAACACATCGTCAGAAAAACCAGCAATTAACTCCACAGGGCCATAAATAAGAAAATAGTGCACATCACACAGAAGCTAGAAAGTTTCAGCTTAAGATTCACTGAGTTTTTATATTTTAAGAAAACAGTCTTGACATTAATACGGGTGTAATATGGGTTTGTGTTATTAAGATTAGTTTGCTAGTTTTTCTTTTTTATAACTTCTTACTGTATTTTAAATAACATGGTTTCACATGTTTGTCACGTCACTAGTATTAGCTACAACTGAATTTCTAACGATGTTTTGTCAAAACACTGTTCCGGTTGTTTTATTACCTTTTCAAAAGTTTTATACTTAAATAAATTAAAACACAGAGTTTCATTGTCTGATATTTTGTTCCACTTTTATAAAAGCCTGCACACAGAACACATCAAACATAATCACGTCACGTTAAGTAAACGCTGTCCAGGATTAAATGCTGCCGACTTGTAGTCAGCAGGGGGCGGCAGATGAATCAAAACGTACAAATATTCCATTTAATGTGAAATAACTTTAACAGAGAGTGCAAATTCAGTGTAGATTGTTTAATAGAAAAACAATAATTCAATATTTTTTTCTAGTTTTGGATATTCTATAAGCCCGTGGTGATATCACTGTTAAATCCTTCCTCCTAAATCTCAGGATCAACTGACAAATGACAAAAAAAAGTGACGTGCAGGTAAAAAAGTCAAAAGTTTTTGAGTCATGTAAACAAAGTGCAAGCATTTCCAACATGAAAAAGTCTAAGTGAGATCCCTAAATGAGTTCCTGAAGAGATTTCAGGCGATTCTAACGAAATGAATGATGTTATATTTCATTATTTTGATGTAAAATATTCATCTTAAAGATTTTTACCTGCTTACTGTCAATAAACGTAACAGAAAACTGAGTGACTGAGTCAAACCGTTAGACCGTGAAGCACAAAAACAGGTCAACTTTGCTCCAAGTGTTCAGCTGCGGAGTCTAACTAGTTTTAACCACGTGGGGGCAGCAGATCCTGTGAAATGAATGACATTTCCACTGAGTCTCACTGGATGTCATGTCCTTCAAAGGCAATGAGAACAAAATTAGATGTTAACCTCATATCGTGGACTAACTAAGTTTAGAGAATTCACTTGAGGGAGATAAATCGTCTTGCCATTTTGGTTTCTCGTCACTGTCGTCCGTACTTCACGTCATGATAGAGATTTGATTCAGTAAAGATGACACCTCCAGGATTATTGGAATGCAATACATATATCTGTATATAACTGTTTTTTGTATATAACATGTTTTAATGTCTGTTATCTCTGTTTACAAAGGGAATTTTTTGCATGTTTCAAAAATGTGAATCCAAAATAAAGGTTTTTTTTTCCATCAAAATGTAACCAGACAATTATTAAAGTTACCTTGTACATTAGAAATATTTCTAATCACCCAGGGAGGATAATTCTGATCCCCATGAGTGTCTCCACAATCTACTAATGTATAGATTACTGCCTCACCCCCTCTGGTTTCTCTCCAGTCCAGCATTGACCAGACAAGAATCAAGCCACTAAGCAGTTAGAGCTTATTGATGTGGAAAGCTCTCTCTCTCTCTCTCTCTCTCTGCGCATTGCTGTCCGCTTCCATAAAACACAGGAATCCAGAGGAAAACGGTTCGATAGCTCGCTCGTGAGTCACACCTAAGTGATTTCTGTAGTATTTACCGACTAACCATTCCCGGAAGCCTTTTGTCATTCCTTAGAAAGACAGGAAAACATGTTGTGCTGGAGGCACCACCTCGACAGGAAGCGGCAAGATTTGAGCTTGAATGGGGGAATGTTTTCCCTAAATGTTGTATTTCCATCACTTCAGTAATGATGTTTCTGATGACGTCGGTCATTAAAGTGAACAAAGCAGGCATCAATCACTTTTCCCTTCCTATGACAGCCACACCCTGACAAAAAAACATCCTTTGAAATAAGACTACTTCCAATGATACTACAAAATATAGATTTGCAGCATACTATAAAAGTAAATAAACGTATTTTTTCAGCTCTATTTTTACATTTTAAAACTTCTATCTCAACATATTCTGACGTACGTGTGCATTTTATTTATTTACTCTGCAGAATAGGTGCCCTATATCATCCTATAGTGTTGTCAGCGCGTGCAGCGGATGAAATAATGAAATAATCATTTGCTTCTTGACAGAAGCTCTAAAGCTCTGACTCAACTGGTAAATAGTTTACAACCATTAAACCTGCTCCACGCCTCTCCACCCTCCTATGGATGTGTATTGTTTGCGCTGACTCAGACGCAGTAACATGAGCCTCTTTAAGCGCGTGTGTGTGTGTGTGTCAGAGTGTATTGACCAAACAGTGACTTAACCATTAAGGTGAGCCCATACTGCCTTCCTCAGCAGCTTGCAGATGGAAGCTCGGCTCAGGCCTTTTTTTTTCTTAATGCTGCTTGCATTTAGGATACAAACAAGACTTGAGCATTGAACAGATGCTCACAATGCTGCTGCTGTTGACATGAAAACAGAGAGTGAACTTAGAATAAGAGGAAAAAAGACCACACCCATGCACAACAAACAAAAGATCACACCTACTGGGGTGTGTTTCGGAGTAGCCCTGGGTGATAGGGTGGAAATATGATCTTAGTTTTCTGGTATTTTCTTTACAATATTGATAAACCACTACAAGATGAGCATGGAGTGCTTAAAGAGATAAAAGAAAATGGAAATTTGAGCTGCAAGCCTGCTGATTAAGATCATGTAATATGATTGAAATGAAATGGAAACACATGAGATGACGAGTTTATGTCAAAATCAATATATATATATATCATGTCTTAATAACACAGACCGCGCAGGTGGTTAAACATCATACAGCAACAATACCTCTTCATGTGGAAGTGATAAAAAAAAAAAAGAACCTGCGTCACAGAGTGTTGCTTATCCAAGAAACCTGATTTCAGGACATCATAAGTGCTTCCTGCAAATTGAGGCATTTCCCATCAGCGCTCAGTCATGCTGTCTGCCCCATACACTGGCAGATCACTTTTATACTGTTGGACTGCGTCCCAACAACAGGCTGTCCGCTGTGTGGAAATTAGATGGTATCTCGGGCATAGTTCTACGGTCAGCACATAACAGGCTACAGGAAAAAGTGTGTGTGAAAATGAACATTTGATATTTACCCAGTGACTTCCCTATCTGGAGCTCCTGTTGCCAACACACACACACACACACACAGATTTACGCATTGTGTGTGAGTTCCTGCAGCCTGTGTACACTGGTGAGCTGGGTTAAGAAAGAAAAAAAAGAAACATGTAGTTCTCACAGCAGAAAACAAGGGGAAATCAACTCATCCAGGTCAACGAACCTGCCTTTTAATTCCTTTAGTGTTTTGCCCTGCATGTGTTTTACCTGTGCTTCCACTGCGTATACGTATGCATGCATGGATGCATGTATGCCGTGGGTGTGACGGCAGCTCATGAAATATTCACCTGTTCCTCTCCTACATAATGCATTAATGTTCCTGCACGCAGAATTTGTTGACTCCTGACCACCGCCAGCTTTCTGCACGTTCAACTTCCACTTACGGCAGCTGTGTCACCCTGAAATAGCAGGAAATGATGTGTGTGTTTTCTCAGTTCCTTCATATTTATAAAATTAAACTCCCTTAAACTTTTATAGCACAAAACACCAGCAGCCTGTCAGCCGTTTTTTCCCCCTAAATTTAATCAACAGAGAACTGAAACTAGACATGGAATAGAAACTTGCAAACTCGGAAACGAGACACGGGTCGTGTCTGAAGTAACACTCGTGACTACGCAGTCAAGCAAACATTGGTCAATATAGCTTTTATTTCAGCAAATCATACATACACTGTAAAAAATGCATCTGTATCATATCCTTAAAACACTATCAGAGCTGTGATGACAGTGTGTGATTGAGTTGAGAGTGGCTACAGTGTCTGAGGTCATCAAAATGATTTTGCATGTCATCACACTCATGAAACGGCACACTTTAAAGACTGAAATGTGTTATTTCTTATCCAGTTCGTAAAGTGAATTGAAATTCCAAGTTAAAAAGTAATGAGGGGAGCAAAAAAAAACAAAAAAACCCAAACAAACAAACAAAAAAACTAACTATTTAACAGTTAGATGGCACTTTTCAGGTCTTAACATGGAATTTCAACAGATGTTTGATTTATTAAATGAAGCCCGATGGCAGATTAATAATTGTAAATTAACATAGGAGGCTCAGCAAAATCCCAGGTCTGCATAAAAAGTCACAGGACTCATCAAGAATGCACAAATCTGGGATCAGTATTCAACCCTGACAGATATACACTATAAGTAGTTAGAGCAGATCGGGTATAAATCAAGCATTAAACAAATTAAAAGCAAAAAACACTGTAAGATGATCATCTTTTTTTCATTTTTTTTCATATAAAGCTGTCTAAACCAAAGCTTCCTCTAGTCAGTGTACTAATATATAAACCGTTTTTCAAATCCAGCAGGATCTAAGTGTTTTTATGCCTTAACTGTTATTATTTCTGTGCTTCTTCTACATTCTAGCTATCCTATTTGAACAAATCAAGAGATCTGAAATATGGCCTATTAAAACACCATCATAAGAGAGACCCAAAACACAAGCCATACCAAAACCCAAAATGTAGTATCCGAAGCTTGACGGTGAAGCCACTCTTAAGACGAGCTTAGGTCGGTCCGGTAAGCATGCTTCTTCTCCCACTATTCCCACCATCCGTCTGTCCTCCACCAGTAAAAGGCACACCTTACCTTTTACCCCCCCTGCCAGACATTTTCAACAGGTCTCCATGGCTCTGTGGTTTCATTACTGACTGTGCGAGAGATTTATTCTGTCGAACACGTTTAAAGTCCAAGAATTTAAAACATCAAAACTCAACGTTGGAGCTCGCTGATGTATTAAAGGTAAGTAAACACGTTTTTTTTATTGTTGTTTTTTCTTTAATCACACAGACTCGTGGTTCGAGAAGTTTATAACTATGCAAGTGCAGTTTCATCTGTACACGGCTAAGGGAATTTTTCACCCTCAAGCTCCCATTATATATATATATGTGTGTGTGTTTATATATATATTTGATTTCCCACAAAGGTTTAGCCTCTGGTTCTACAGACTGAAACAACATCACGCAGTATTAGACATGCTACGACAAATCTGTTTCATCTTCTGTATTCATCCACCAATGGATTAGAAAAATAGATAATAATATTTTCCCCCCCTTTAACACCACCGGGCCAAGCGGTAATTTGTCTTTCCTTGTTGCCGAGCCTTTGAGATGATTTGACTTGATTTGTGTCTCTGTGAAAACAGCTAGTATGTCGGTTCTGATTGTTATCCACTACGGGTTTTTCTTTTTTTTTGCCTTAATTCTCCTAATGAAGCATGTCTAACTCTTATCTTGTTTTTTTCCAACACAGTTACAGTCACAGTTACAAATCAAGATCAAAAGAAACCTAAAGAGTGCAATATTCTCTTATCTACATCATCAACATCCCACCTATACACAGGAGCATTTGATAAGGAGTAAAAGGGGGTTTGGGGAGAGGAGAGGATGAAGGAATGAAGGAGGGTAAATCTCTTTAACATTGCGCCTCAGGCATCAACACACTCAGGCATCGGAGTGCTGCACAAGGACAGGACACACTAGAAGACATGGACTTGTCCAATGAAGGGAGAGGTCTTTGCACACGTGACCAAATCCAAAGCGCTGGACTGGTTGCCGATTTAGTCCTTGTCATGTTCTCTGGTTGGCTGACGCACAGGTGAACGAGTGGCCAGGTGAACCGATCATATTTTTATACTTAGAGAAGGAAGAGAAATCATAAACGTTTGCCAGGAATATTTTTTTTTTCTTACTAATGAACAAACAATACATAGAGAGTAGTCCATAGGCTGTTAGTACGATTAAGTAATCTGCCTGGGAAGTCACCTAGAAACGTGCAGTTTGACCAAACAAACAGTTTTCTCTTTTTTTTCTTTTTCTTTTTCCCAAAAAAAAAAAAAAAAAAAAAAAATTACGACAGGTACTCGTCGTTGTCGTCATCGTCGTCCTCGTCCTCGTCGTCCTCGTCGTCCATCCCTGCCTGGTCGTTGAGGACGAAGGAGTCTTCGTCGTCGTCGGTGAACAGCGAGTCTCCGCTGCCGAGATCCCCGGAAGACTCCAGAATCACTCCTGGGAACAGACAAAGAACCAGATCTTACAATGAAAGGAAATCATTTCAGGAAATAGAAAACTGACACCACTTTCATGTCAACTGGTTAACTTAGTTTAGCATAAAGCAACCAAGCCTGGCAACCTCATAGTGAGAATAAAGCTCCGGGTAAAAACGCAGCACTCATGATGAGCACTGCGGGGGGCAAGGATAGATATAAAATCTTCTGTCCTTTAATTGAACCAGAATAGGTTAATGAAAAATAAAAAGGGAAGAACGTTTCAGAATAAGTAAAATCAAAATAAAAGATGTGTGGGGTTGTAATGAAAGAGAGAATCTAGGGTTACTATTCAGGTAAGGCAGCGGGAGTAGTATTTAGGGTTAGGGTTAGGTTGGATAATCCCCTAGTCCAGCTTGGGTGCCTAGGCCGAGGATGCACAGGGACCCAGTCTCTCCGAACCCAGTTCGGGTTTTGAAGTTGGGGACCTGCCTAGCCGGCACAGTACTGGTTGTAAGATGTTGGCACATCTCCCTTTACTGACTACCCTTAGGGTTAGGGTCAGGGTTAGG